>NW_027628232.1:0-4459 GCF_034508935.2 Berghia stephanieae | reverse complement strand
CTCTTACAAAATACTACTATCTATACTACAACTACTAACTATATTACTATTTCTACTATTACTGCTATATACTACTACTTTAACTATACTACTACTACTCAAATCTTACTAATACTACTAACTCTAAACTAACCTATAATAAAACTACTATACTAATACTATACTACAAAGGGCGATTACAACCCCCTGTGATGAGTGCTGTGATGTGATGATGATGTGATGTGGATGATGGATGATGATGATGATGGAGATGTTGATGTTTAAACATGAGGTGATGATGATGGATCATGGGGGGGATGAGGTCTGGGGGACCCTCGCACCCTTTTAGATGTTTGGCGGAGTCAACAGCTCTCAGTTCCATTCTTTGGACAGAAAATTCTAGTCAAACCACAATCAAAACACGGCTCGCAGTCTGACTTGTCTTTGCGGGTTCCCCAAAAATCTGGCTTTTTTAAAAAAAAATGAAAATTTAAAAAAAATAGATTTCCTAGTTAAAAGCAATACTCTGGAAAAAAACCCGTTTTTAAAAATTTGGCCGAAAACTCGTCCTTAAAAATTTTTTGACCTTTTTGGCAAAAATCTCAAAATTTTGGGTTCCTGGAAGGGGGAGGTTGGGATCGACCCCTGCTGGGCGGCGTTTCAGCTGAGCCCCGGAATACGCTTTTTTTCACATTCCCTTACCCTCTCAGGGGCAAAATGGGTTTGGCCCTTAACAAATATAGTTTTTTATTATTGTTTTTTTTTATTATTTTATTATTTTTTTTATTATTTTTATTATTTTTTATTATTATTATTATATTTATTATATTATTTTTTTATTTTATTTAATTTTTATTATTATTATTATTAATTTTTATTATTATTATTATTTTTTTATTATTATTAATTTTTTATTTTTTAATTTTTTATTTTCATTATATCTCATTCAAAAATCAACATCCTCATCATCCATTTTACACATCATCACCTCACACCATCAAAATTACATCATTCATAAACACCTCATCGTTTACCTGTATTTATGCGGACACCCTCTTTGAAGGCCCAAGGGTTTTTGAATAAAAAAGGAAAACCAGGCCAGCTTCTCCATGTCCGCAAATTCCCCTTGAATCAAAAAAGAATGCAAAAAGTTCCGAATTGAACCCAAAACCCTAAGTGAATGAAATGACAATGCGAAAGGAATCTGGTGTCTATTTTCATGTCAAAATTGTAACGGTTAATCCGCACTCATAGAAACACAAACTTTAAGAATTTGGCCAGAAAAACCCCGACCTTTAAAATACCCACGATTTGAATGAACCTCATCTTTGAAAAAGAAACCCTTTTCAAACCGGGATTCGCGGTCTTCTTAAAGGCCTGGATTTGGGGTTTGTTTTTTTTGGAAAAATTTTATTGTTATTGAAGGACGGTTTTCTGGCCCAAAATTTTTTTTATGGTTTTTTTAGGTATGGTAGTTAAAATGATAATTTTCAAGAAATTTGACAATATCTTTTTTTTCGTGGCGTCTTTAAATTCGAATTTCTTCGTTCCCAGAAATTTTTATTGTAATCTTTAAAAATAAAAAATGATGGTTATTTTTTAGCACTTTCCCGTTTCTAAAAAGTCAAAAACGCTTTCAATCCAAACCCCCGTTATCAAACGTAAAACCTATTTCTAAGCAAAATAGTTTTTAATAATAAATTTAAAATGTATAAAAATAAAAACAAAAATAGTGAAATTTAAAAAATAATAAAATAATAAAAATAATATTAATAATAATAATAAATAATAATAATATAAATTTAATAAAATAATAAAACATCATCATATCCATCATCATCATTCCATACTCATCATCATTAAAAAAATAAAAATTAAAAATTAAAAATTTTTAAAATTTTTAAAATAATTTTTTTATTTTAATTATTATCGCTGTAGTTTGTAGTTGTAAGTAGTAGTAGTAGTGTAGTAGTTTGTAGTAGTAGGAATAGTAGTGTGCGTAGTAGTGAATAGTAGTAGGTGGTAGTAGTAGAATGTATAGAAATGATAGTAGTAGTGTTGTAGAGTAGTAGTGTGTGGTAGAGTATGTAGTAGTGGTTGTAGTTGAGTGTGTTGTAGTAGTTTGTAGTTGTAGAGTAGTATAGTTTTGTAGTGTTGTTAATAGTAGTAGTGTAGTGTATAGTATAGTAGTAGTGATTGTGTAGTGGAGTAGTAGTGTTTGTAGTAGTAAAGTGGTAGTGGTAAGTAGTAGTAGTGTAGTAGTAGTAGTAGAGTAGTTAGTAGTAGTAGTAGTAGTGTGGTAGTGTAGTAGTAGTAGTATAGTAGTTTGTGTAGTAGTGTAAAAGTTAGTAGTTATAGTAGTAGTAGTGGTAGTGAGTAAGGTGTAGTAGTGTAGTAGTAGTAGTATAGTTAGTGTGAAAATATTTGTATTTTAAGAGTGTAGTAGTGTAGTAGGTGTAGGTAGTTAGTAGTAGTGTGTATAATATTAATAGAAATAGTAGTTGTAGTAGTAAAGTAGTAGTAGTATAGTTTAGTGTAGTGTTTAGTTGTGTAGTGTTAGAAATATTATAGTAATAGTGTGTAGTAGTAGAGTAGTGTAGTTTTTGTAGTAGTAGTGGGGTGTATTTGTAGTGGGGTTTTAGTATTAGTAAGTAGTGTAGTGGGGTAGTGTAGGTGTAGTAGTGTGTAGATAGAGTAGTAGAGTGGGGAGGAGGAGGAGGGGGGGTTTTGTAGTATGAAGTTTATTGTAGTTTAGGTTGAGAGATTTCTTTAAGAGGATCTTCAATGCTTTCCCATTTTTCACCTAATTGTCGCATGGCTTCTATTGTGGGGCACCGTTCGTAAACGGGTTTAATGGGTTTGTTGGTTACATTCATAAGCTCTATTGCAACAAAAAAAACATTTAAAAGAAAAGTCTTCCCAAAAATTTTTTGGGGGGCAGTTTTTAAAAGTTTGGTATTTAAATGTTATCCTAATTTTTATACGGTTGTGAAACGTGAACGTGCAAAAAGGTAAAAGGGGTTGGGCATTTGAGATGTGGGGTATGAAAAATTTTTTGAGGCTTCATGGCAGCTTTTGAGGAAGTGTTGGCGAATTTAAAGAAAGGGAAAATTTTGTCGATCGACAGACAAGGCATTTTTTGGTTTCTGGGCAAGTGTGGGAGGCAGAATAGAAATGTTGGTTTTATTGGGTTGAGAGAAAGGGTGAGGCGAGGAAACAAAAAATAACCTTTCTAATAACCAAAAAAAGGCCCAAAAAGTGATTTTAAAAAACAACATAGATTTTGGCCCGCGAGGTTGTGATTCGTGGCAACGGCTCAAAAGTACAAGCACGATGGAGATGATGATTTAATTAATTTAAGTGGTGATCAATCAAACTTCACCTTTTTTCCCCAAGTGTCTGTATGTTCAAACCCGTGGGCAAGCCCCCGACAAAGGGGGTTATGGTTTTTAAATTGTTGAATTCATACGCTGCATTAATGAGTCTCTCTCAAATTTTTTCCCCTTTAGGAAGATGTTCCCCCCCCCCCCCTAGGTGGGAAAAAATTCTTTTCGCTGAGGAGGTCGAGGTCTTCCCCGTTTAGACAGGGTTTTAAAATTTTGGGGATGGTTTTTTTTTTTCTCTCTTGTTGGTCTCAACTTGGGGTCCTGTAGTCAGTTGGTAGAGTACAGCTTCACCGCAAAAAGGGGCAGATCGATCCCGGATGAACCGATATTTTTTTTTGGGCCCCCCATTTTATCCAACAAAGACTTGGAGTTTGGTCTATTAGATCGGCGGAAAGTATTTTGTGATAGTTAGCACCCATCCCAAAGGGTAGCAATCAATTTCGATTGTCCGTTTTACGAAGCAAAACCGGGGTAAACTCCGTCCCCTAGGGCCCAAACTGGAGTTTCGATATGATTTTCATTCTTTTCTTTCACCGCTCCTTCTCACAAATTTGTGCTTTTTAAATCCAAAATACAACAAAGACTGTGAAACCAAAATCTTAGGCAAATATCCCACACAATTTGCAGTAAAAAGAAATTTTTTCCTTCTTTTCTTTTCTTTTTTCTTTTTTTTCTTTTCTTCTTTTCTTCTTCTCTTCTTTCTTTTTTTTATTTTTTATTATTATTTTATTTTTATTTTTATTTTTATTTTATTATTAAAAATTATTATTATTTAATTATTATTATTTTTATTATTATTTATATTATTTATTTTTATTATTATTATTATTATTATTTTATTATTTTATTTTTTTTATTATTTATTATTATTATTTTATTTTTTTTATTATTATTATTATTTTAATTTTTATTTTTAAAACTTGCTTCTGCCCGAATAAAACTCGAAAAACTACAAAAAAGTTTTGATAGAGCAGCAAGGCTTGTCCTGGTATTTGGTCGCGTGACTCGATGGGGGGTTTAGGGTGTTTAGGGCATTACAATGGCTACCAGTTAAAAAAATTATTGATACAAAAAATTTCTTGCTTTTTTTTGTT
>NW_027628231.1:0-4460 GCF_034508935.2 Berghia stephanieae | reverse complement strand
TTTTGGGCCCAAATTTGGGGGTTTAAATTTTTATAAATAATATTGAATTTGAAATAAAGTTTTTTTCTGTCCATAATGAAAACATTGTGTTTTTTTAGTGTACGGGGTTATTGGGAAATGGTGATTGAGATAAGGGGCCAAATTGAGCAAACCATGTTTTTATTTGGTGGTGAAAATAGTTCACTATCTAGCGGGGGAATGAGATAAAAAATGAATTTAAGAGTAAGAAAAGTTTGGGTGCCTAATTTTTCAAAACTAATTGAAGGAGGTAGGTATTTTGGTATTTGAAAATAGGGAAGGGAATTCGTGACGTCATACCTTCAACTCTTCCAGTTTTTTAATTTCATTGAAATTGTTATGAAAAAATTTTTACTTTTTCGGGGGGACAAAAAAATTAATGGGTTACATACTGAATCAAAAGGGTGGCAAAAGGCATTTTGGTACATGGTGTAAAAGGGCAGATTCTAAGGATTACGCAAACGGGACTTAAAAGAGCGAGGACGGATCTATTATTTTTGACGACCAGGATATATTTAGACGGGATAATTAGACCCATCTCTCTGAAATCAGAAGATCAATTACACAAGGTAGAAATCCAATCCCCCCGGAAGAGTGACATTACATTTCCAATGAACTTGGAACCGGGTTTTGGGTTTTTAAAAACACCCAGGGCTTTGCTCTCATTGTTTATTGTTATATGGAGAAGTGTTAAAAAGTTAGAAAATTAAAAAAGGGTTAAATTTTAAATTTTTTTTTTAAAAATTTTGGGGAAAAAAGGGTCCAAAAAAGAAAAAAAAAATTTTGGGGGGGGAAAAATTTTGGGCCCTTTTTTTTCCCCCCCTTTTTTTCGGGGGGGCCCCCCCCAAAAAAAAATTTTTCCCCAAAAAAACCCCCCCCCCCCTTTTTTTTTTTAAATTTTTAAAAAAAGGGGAAAAATTGGGTTAATTTTCAAAAAAAATTTTTCCCAAAAAAAAAAAAATTTGGGGGGGGCGGGGTTTTGGGGGTTAAAAAAATTTTTTTTTTTTGGGGGGGTTTTTTGGGAAAAAAAAAGGGGGGGGGAAAAAACCCAAAAAAAGGGGCCCCCCCCCCCCCAAAAAAATTTTTTTTTGTTTTTTTTTTCCCCTTTTAAATTTTTTTTAAAAAAAACCCCCTTCCACCCCCCCCCCTTTAAACTTTTTAAATGGGAAACCTTTTTAATTTTTTTTAAAAAAAAGGGGGGGGGAAATTAAGGGAAAAAAAGGGGGGGGGGAAAAAAAAAAAGGGGGGAAAAAAAATTTTGGGGCCTTTTTAAAACGGGGGCCCCCGGGGGGGAAAAAACCCCCCCCCCGGGGGGGCCCCCCCCAAAACCCCCCCCCAAAAAAACCCCCCCCAAAAAAAAATTTTTTTTTTTTTCCCTTTTTTTTTTTTTTTTTTTCCCCCCCCTTTCCTTTTTTTAAATTTTTAAAATTTTTTTTTTTTTTGGGGGGAAAAAAAGGTTTTCCCAAACGGGGGTTTTTAAAAAAAAATCAAAGGCTGTTTGAGTGTTGTAGTTAGTATTTTTTTTAAAGGATCACCAAAACGGAATTGAGCTTACTGGCTAGGGCTTTGTGAAGGGGCCCTTCTCAGTTTAAAAAAAAGGGGGAAAAATTTATATATTTCAGTAAATTTTTTGTTTTAAAGGTTCCCAAATGGATCATGATTTGGGACGGTTTTCACTTTAATCGCTATATCAAAATGCCCCGGGGTTTGTGAATGTAGTTGGCCATATGGTAATTTTTAAATAATTTTAAAAAGGGTTTTTTTTTACAAAGAATAATTTTGGGTTTTTGCAAATTTTTTTGATAATGAAATCAAATTTTTAAACCCCAGGGTTTAAGGGGATTTTTTAGTAAATTTTAAAATGAAATTTTGTTTTTAAACCCCCCTTACTTATAAGTATATAGGGCGGTAAAAAAAAGGCTGTAGTTTCCATGGAATTACCGTAATTTTTATGGGGCTGTTTTCCAGTTCCATCCTGTCCCCGTCTTGGAGACTTCACGGGGTTTTATCATCTCTCCAAATTTATCTATATCCCCACTGGGGCTGTAAAGGGCACCAGCTGTCTTTTTCCCGTAAGTCATTCAACTGTGTCAGGGAAAAATTTTTCGTTGTCTTCCCCAAAAAAATGGTTTTCTTTGAATTTCCAGCTCACCCCCCACAAACTCGTAAATTTGGGCCCTTTTTTACGACACTCGAAAAACCCTTCATTTGTGTCTCATTTTTGGCCCTGAAAAAAACGCATTTCCCCATACCTTTGTTTCAGGGCATCTTTGTTTGTTTTAAAGCGCAGTGTATGGGAAAACTTCGTGGAACAGAACACTTTTAAAATTTTAGTGATATTTCGATGATATTTTGAATGGGAGATTTAATTGTGAAGTTTTCAAAATCCTCCAATCCCTCTTTTTGGTTTTTTACCCGGGAAAAGTTGATGCTTTTTATCTTTTTAAACAAAGGGGGACCATCAGATTTTTTTTAATTTGTTAGCCAGGAAATTTGGGGGGGGGGGGGTTAATGAAAAAAAATACTTTTAAACCCAATCAAATAACATCTGCAAATAGCCTTTCCCTTATGGGACTGTGCGAACCTTTGGGCTTTGCTCTCAGCTGGGCCTGTTCGTTTTTTTTTGTTTTCAAAGAGCGTGTTGAGAATCTTTCTGTTGCCCTTGAACTCTATTTATTTTCCGGTTTAACTGTCCCTTTAAGATTTTGATCCCGGGGGTGGGCCCCCTTTTCTTTGAATGATGAAGTTTTCTTTGGGGCATTTCACCCTTGTGGCAACCAAAGAGTGATCAGGGCGCAAAACGCCTTTGATTTGGAAACCCGGGGTTCAAACATTTTTTAAAAAGAAACCCCGCTTTGTGATGGTCATGGGCCAGCTGATGCCCCGTGTTTTTTACCTTGGATGTCTCCCTGACACCCTTTTGACCCTTCCCCTTTTTTCTGAAATAGGGGTTCGTCACGCATAGTTTGCGATAGCGCAAGTTCAAACCTCTGAAACCAAAAATCATTCATTTTTTCCCATTCGTGGTGCCCAAAAAGGTTGGCCATGATTCTTTGTTTGGCACCAAATCGCGGCCCCTTTTAAGTCGCCAAAAAAGGTAGTCGTGCTCCAAATTTGGAATAATTTTTGACAATGGCGTCAATGACTCATAGGGAATTGGTCCTTTACTTCAACCAAAACTTGAAAAGGGGGGGTGGGGGTAGACGAAACAAGGTTTCCCCCCAGCCCTGCATGGAGACAGGCGCAGTTTAAAAATTTTCTCTGGGCCGTCGGGTTTTGGGGGTTTGTTTATAAAGGGAAGGGAATGTATGGCGGGACTGCAAATTCAACACCGTGCTCCCTCACGTCTTTTTGTCCTTTTTCCCGCCAGACGAATGTAAAAATGCTTCTCCTTCAGGGTCCCCTTCTGGGGGCGCGGTTTTTTCCCGCAAGGCGCATGTTGAGTTTTATTTGTTATTCGCGATCAATTAATGCTGTTTTTCGAGCAAACGTCCATGGCCTGAAGGTCATCTGCTGTCAGTCCTGAGCGCATATTCTTTAATTTTCCCCCGCTTCTAATCGAAGAGCTGGGGACTTCGTTTTCACATCCCATAAGGGGAAAATTTTTATTTGCAGATGATGCAGCCTATGCCGCATTAACCCAGGAAGAACCCCCAGCGGGGTGATGGACAGGTTTTTCCCCCGCATGCAGGGGGTACGGGCTGAAAGTCAGCATCAAGAAATTTAAATGTAATTTGTAAAGGTTTTCCCCTTATACCAGCAATTTACATTTACAAAAGAGGGGCTAGAAATCACTGACACTTCACATACCTGGGCACAAACCCTCACCAGCCCAACCCCCTCACTTGAATTTCAGAATTAGACAAGCGCACGCCAAAGCTGCCGTGGGCATGGCACAAAATGAGCAAGGAGGTATGGGCCCAACCCAAACCCAAAACCCTTTTAATTCCAAAAACCCTATACCAGGGATGTGGACTCATTAACCTAATGTTTGGCAGTGAATCCTGGACCCAAAAAGCCAGAAAAGGAGAACCGCCCCAAAACCTTTTCCAAAATTTTGCCCATCTACGGGCGAATTTTCGGCATCAAGGGGGCAGGAAGACTCACTAACAAAGCGTGTAGAAAGGCGAAATCCCCCAGTTGCATTCCCTGCTCGGGCCAAAGGGCGTTGCGATTGCTTGGGCCCCGTACACGGATTGGGGCGATGGGGCGCATTACCCAAAAGGGCATTTATGTTCGGTGAACTAGCTTTGGACGGCGCCAACTGGCCCCTTTCCCGCTCTGCGCTTCTATGATGTTCAAACGAGACATAAATTGACAGGAAACGACTAAACCCGGGAGTCCCCTTTTCTGACGACCGCAAGGGGGGCTGGAGTTTGCGGTGTGGAGGGAAAAGAAAAAGGTGAGGAGGGAGAAAGATGAAGTTTTAAAGGGGAGGGAGA
>NW_027628230.1:0-4460 GCF_034508935.2 Berghia stephanieae | reverse complement strand
GGTTTTGCTTTTTGGAAAATTTTTTTAAATTTTCGTCTGAAATAGCTTGTAATCTTTTTTTGGTTTTCTCGTACCATCTCCCCTCTCCCCCTTCTCTCTCTTCTCTTCTCTCCTCCCCCCTCTCTCTCTCCTCTTTTTTATATATATATATATAAAAAAATTATAATAAAAATATGCATTACTTTTATGTGTGTTGGGGGGTGTTTTTGTGGTTTGAGTGTGAGCGTGTATTATATATTTTTATTTGAAATAATACGTTAAACCCCAGTAAAAATAGTGGGACAAATTGATAATTCGTCAAGGCTCCAATATCTATTTTGTCACAATTCAAATAGTCTAACCTCCCTCTCTCTCTCTCCCCTTCTCTCTCTCCTTCTCTCTCTCTTCTCTCTCTCCTCTCCTCTCTCTTCTCTTTCTCTCTCTCTCCACAAAAGAGACAAACACATGCATATACACACATACACACCCACACACACACACACACACACACAAACAAATACACTGAAAACCTAAAAAAGCTGAGGATATTATTTAAATTCACGGAGACATGATGTTAATTTTCATGATCAATTCCATTGAAAAAATGAACCAACTTACCTTATGGCAAAGGATTTGACACGGTTTGGATTAACCAAGGAAATAATTATAGAGCTGTGTTATAATGAAGGCCTCGATTTAACTCTCCCCCTTTAAACCGGCCAGTTTCCCGGATTTCCCGAAACGTCAACATCCAACATAAAAAAAAAATGATTTTTAAAACTCCTCAAAAGGACATGTATTTAGATATAGATAGAATGCGCTTGGCCAAGGAGTTCACAACATTGAAATCCGAAGTATAACGGACCAACACACAAACTCTGTGAACCATGAACTTTTATAGTCTGGTTAATACAGTTTAGTGAGAACAACTCACAAACGCGGATGGCAAAAAAAAACAAAGGCTGAGTGACGTCACTGCATACTATCTATAACGAAAAATGACCCCCACAAAGGGAAACTTTCTAAAAATTGTTTTGAGCCAGCCTTTTTCATGAGTAGATCTCACTAAACTATATTAACCAGACTAAAAACGTTCAAGGGGGTACACATTTTTTGTGTGTTGGTAGTTGATTCGGGCGGGTCGAATGTTGTGAGCTTTTGGCTAAGCGTAAAGTTTCAAAACATAATTTTGTTCAGCAAAACGACTTTTTAGACACAGTATTAATGTTACAAATAAAACTCTTTTTTTTTTTTTTTTCAAATTTTGTATTAAGAAGAAATAAGAAAAAATGTTAGTTGATTTTAACGAATCAAACATTTTTAAGTTGGTAAGGAAGGGTTTTTACCATTCACAATGCCCTGATTGTGGAATGTTTGTTATTCAGCCTTTAGACCGGTAAAATTATCCACGAAATGAAAACTTAGCTTGTATAAAAAAACATTGCATTTAGCGATGTTGCCATTTGGAAAAACCTGGCAAAGAACTATTCCTCTTCGCTCCCAGTACAAAATAGGACGTCCGCCATCTGCTTCTGACCTTGGCTTTCTTCTTTTGTTTTGTTTTGGTCTTTTTTTGTTTGTTAATTCTTTTTTTTTTTTTTTTTTGGTTTTATTTTTGTTTTGTTGCTTTTTTTTTTAATGTTACGCTTAATTTTTTTTTTTTTTTTACAATTTCTTAAATTTCCCAAATTTCTTTTTGCTCGTTTCTTTAAACTTTTTTTTGTATAAGTGACATTTATACTATCTAATAAAAAAAAAAAGAAATAAACAAACAAACAATAGACAAAACAAACACAAGCCCAATCTATTGCGGTAGCCCGTCAGCATCTTCTAAGAAAGAAAAAAAAAGAGAAAGAAAAGAAAAATAAGAATTTGGGAGGGGGGGGGGGAGGGGGGGGGTTGTGAAAACTAACCTTTAAAATCAATAAACTACAAAAAAAAAAAAAAAAAAAAAAAAAAAAAACCAAAAAAAAAACAAAAACAAAAATAACAAAAAAAAAAAAAGAGACCAAAACAAAACAAAAAAAAATAAAAAAATTGATCGAGAAAACTTGCATCTTCTGAGCCAGTCGTTTTTTGTTACATTGTCACTAAAGGTTGTTCACCAGTGCGAAGGTTTATATTATGCCGTGTGATTTGACGGAGACTGCTATAATATTATATAGAGGACTATTAGATATTTGAAAAGGAACAATGATATCGCCCCAACGACCCTAATAAACAGAGTTCAATGGGAAAAGAAAACAAGGAAAACAACGCTCATAGATTAGTCATTGAACACATACACTCACTTGCTGGATACGGAAAGGACAATAAATAAATTTTGTGGAAAGTTCTTTTGTTAAGGAAAGATTCATTTTGTATAGGTACGATCTCAGTTTAATGTGAAAAGGGAGGGAATGATTTATCAAAACAGAAGATACAATTTATTCGTTTATTTTCAAAACAATTTATTTAAGGGAGAGAGAGAGAGAGAGGGGAGAGAGAGAGAGAAGAGAGAGAGAGAAAAGAGAGAGAGAAAGAGAGAAAGAGACAGAGACAGACAGAGAGAAGACAGAGAGAGAGAGAGAGAGAAAGAAAGAAAAAGAGAGACAGAAGGAGAGAAGAAGAGAGAGAAGAAGGGGAGAAAAAAAAAAAGAGAAACAGACAGAGACAGAGAACAAAAGATAGAGAGAGAGAGAAGAGAGAGAGAGAGAGAGAGAGAGAAAGAAAGAAAGAAAGAGAGAGACAGAGACAGAGACAGCAGAGAGAGAGAGGAGAGAGAGAGAGAGGGGGAAGAGAGAGGAAAACATGGATAGATAGATAGGAGAGCTAATATATTTCAGACTTCCTCGTTTAATGTATGGTTGAGAATTTTTGGGCAGGGCCTGGAAGTCCCCGGTTGGGAGTATGAAGAGAAAGATTATTTTAATCGTTCATTATTTGAATGGCAGTTTTCTGACCAAAAATTTTTTTTAAATGTGGGGTTTTTTTTTTCTCAGAGTAAAGGCAGTGTTACATCAGCTGACCAGATAACGAAAGGGGATTTTAAGATTAAAAATGATCAGATATTAGTATTATATTTTACTTTAAAGTCCGTAAGAATTCATACTTTTTCCTTTAATAAAACAATGCATGTCGCCACCAGTCTTCTATTTCTGACAAGAGATGCAATTATCCCCAGCTAAACCCTCCCACATCATACCGATATTAGGCGATTGGTTACATTTTTTAGAAGGTCTGACTTTTTTTCGACAAATCGATTTTTGTTTCCCTGAAAGATATGACTTGAGTGTGCCCACTTTAAGTGCAGAAATTAAATTCATCTCTGCAAGATGGGGGATATCTCCGTCACATCTTTCTTTACTTCTTGCGTTCCCCCGAAGTAGATCAAAGCTGAGGGCCTATCCTAGTAACGAATTACACAGCCTCTGAAGGAATTCAGCAATTGCCATAGAGTTTGTTTTTTTTAGCGATATCTTTTGTATCGAGGCCACATCTATGTTTATCAATATCATTGAGCGAGTACTCCTGGAGCACATAAGACGCGGTTTCATTGTCTTTTGTCAGAGTTTAAAACCGTATCTGCTCTAACAACCAAATTTGAGTTTTAAAAAAACCCCTTGATCTTTTATAAAGTGTAATATCCACTAAACTGCTCAAAGCGCTTTACAAGGGGTCCCTTGTTAACAGCAGTAATTAAACATTGGACCAAACTTGACGCATGAGTAGTGAGAGAAATTTGAGTAAGTCTTTTCCAAGGACTAAAACTATGCGCCGCTCAGAGCGTGGCTTGAACCCAGGAACTTCTGATCCGAAGGCGAGTGTCATACTACTAGACCACAATAGTCAATAATATTTAGGTGTTTCGTCGACAGTGCCAGGTCCTGAATCTAAAAAGAGAACGTGTTCTCTTATTTCCAGCACTGTCTTTAGCATCATTTTGCATGTATATTTTTGTGGTTTATTTCACGTTTCATCATTCTGATTAGGTATTCTTTGCTTTTCAATGTCTGCGGGCTCTCCAATCTGTATCATGTTAGCTCCTGGTTTGACTATGCCATGGAATAAAAATGGATGGCGCATGTTTTGATCATTTGTTTTTAGACAGAGAAAATGACATTTTGACGTCACAATGTTCATTGATTTTTTAGATTCTGGGCTTGTAAAAAAGATTTGCATTTTGGTAAAAAGACCGGTCTTGAGTTAAACGCCTTTTCCCTTTTGTAGTAAAAGTATTTGTTGCGGCAAAAAATCTCCTCTCTAGTCACTTCAATTCAATGATCATTCCTTGCAAACATCACAAATTTATGAATTTCAGATATTAACATTTTCATTATTTTGTCTCTGCCTTCCTTGGCTTCTTCCTTATATAGATAGAATGAAGTTAAAAGTCACTCAGGTTTTTGTTATTGTTTTTTCCACCGCGTTTGGGATTTTTTTCTCACAAAAACTGTTTTAAACCCAAACTATAAAAGTTCATTTTTCCCACAAGTTTGTGT
>NW_027628229.1:0-4463 GCF_034508935.2 Berghia stephanieae | reverse complement strand
GTGTATTCCTCTTTGTTGGATTTTGTGCTAGTGTTCGGATGAGATTAAAGGTGATTCTCAAACTAAGTACTTTGGTGGTAGATGCTTAGGAATTACATTGTTCAGTTCCTTTGTCTTTACTTTTCTGGGGGCTTTAATTGTAATTCTAGACTTGTTACTATCCATTTTCTTCTTATTACTGGGGCTGATATAACTAAGTGTTGCAGCGCGTATGGTTAAAACCCTTAAAAAACAAATACAACAAACCGCTCAACAACGTAACTATAGTCCATTAAATGTGTTGAATCAGGCCCACGATTGCGTTCAGTATCAGAATGCTGATTTTGCACCACTAAGGCAACCAATCAGTTAATTGTTGTGGTCTTAAAACAATTGTTTTACGATAGAAGCATTGTTTTTGTTGTGAGGTTGTTGTTTAGTTGTGCTTTGTTTTTGTTTTTGTTATTATTTTTATTTGGGAAGGGGGGGGGGGGGGGGGGGGGGGGGGGGGGGGGGGAGGAGGGGGGGTCTCATTCCCCCAGGTTCTAGTGTATTTTTTCAGCTTTGTGTAAGGCAGTTTTTTGGGGAAATTAATTTAGAAATAGTTTTAAATAACAATATTAGGCAATGAAAAAAAAGAAATGTAGTTAAAACACTTTTTTAAAAATGTAATAAATATTAAGTTAAAGACGTAAACAAATAATCCCTAAAACAACATTAGAAAATTAGTGAAATCTCTCTCTCTTCTCTCTCTCTTTTCTCTTCTTTTCCCCTCCTCTCTCTAAACCTCTCCCCTCTCCCCTCCCCTCCTCTCCTCTTCCCCTCTTTTCCTCTGTGTGGTGTGTGTGTGTGTTTTTTTTGTTTTTTTTTTTTTTTTTTTTTTTTTTTTTGTTTTTTTTTTTTTTTTTTTTTTTTGTAAAAATTTTTTTTTTTCCATCTTTTGGTTCTTTCGAGCCCAGATGGCGCGGGTCTTATTAAAAAGGGGCCAGGAGGCTTTTGGGGTTTTGAAATATAACACTCGCTTTCAATGGGAAGGTCCCGGGCTATTTGAGTTTTTGGAAAAGACTTTATTTTCCATTCCCTCTTTTTACTCATTTTTAAAATGATTACCGGGGGCCGTTAAAAAAAATGCCCTCTTTGGGAAAAAAAAAAAATTGTAATTCGCCCTAAACGCATTCACGTTTCCTATTTTTTATTTTTGCTTTTGGGTCGGGCCCCTTTGTAAGGCGCTTTGAGCACTTTTGGGTGGATATTCATAATAAAAGTTTCAAGCTAAAATTTAAAAGGGGTTTTTTTATTTTTTTTTTTTTTTTTTTTTGGCGGGGGGGGGGGGGGGGGGGGGGGGGTAATTTTTATCCTTAAATAACCCCCCTTACACATAAATTTTTGTTCAAGTCACCCACATGTTTTTTAATTTTGGATGGGGGGGGGGGGGGGGGGGGGGGGGGGGGGGGGGGGGGGGGCAAAGGGAAAGAAAATGTGTATGTGTAGTGTCTTTGTCTCGGGGAGCGCGTGTTAATATTTTAAAAAAAACAAAACAATTCGTACAAACAACATCCATCCTATTGGTGACATATTGCGCTCATCAAGATATAGTTCACAAAAAGGGATCATCTTTATCGGGGTGTCATAATTAAATAATAGTACACATTTAAAAAATTTTATAGCAAGGACTTCGTGTCAAATTGTAATGGAAGACCAGTAATTTAAATCCAATAAAATTTCACGGAAGACCATTATTTGAAACCAATAAATTGTCAGGAAGACCTTTTATTTTTGAAATCCAGATAAAATTGTCCACCATTACATTTAAATCCAGAAAAATTTCATGAAGACCTTGATTTTAAAAATCCAAAAAAAAATTGTCATAAGACCATTAATTTAAAAATAAGACCTGTAATTTTTGAAATCCCCCAAAAATTTGTCCGGAAACCTTTAAAATTGAATCCAGATAAAATTGTCAGAACCATTAATTAAATCCAATAAAATTTTCAGGAAGACCATTATATTTTAAATCCAAAAAAATTGTCACGAAGACTATTATAATTTGAAATCCAATAAAATTGCGAAGCATCTTTTTCAGTTTCGAATTTTATTAAACTAAACTTTTAAATATTTTTTGAAAAAGTAATTTACAAAATTAAATATAACATTTCCCCAAAAAAAAAAAAAAAAAAAAAAAAAAAAAAAAAAAAAAAAAAACAAAAAAAATAAACAAAACACCAAACACGAACGGTTCGGATCAAAACCCTTTATGGAAGAAACAAAATACAGTTAAAACGGTTTTTTTAACCACACCCTTTGCGTCATCTTTAGATAAGCCCCCAGCTTTTCCAAAGGGAATAAATTTTTTCTCCTCAAACAACGTCAGATGTCAACAGAAAATTTAAATGTCGTCCAAAATAACATATAGGGTTAATTTCTTAAACCCCAAAGGGAAAAAAAACCAACAGTGCAATGAACTCGGCCACTTCCCTCCCAAACAAGTGAATGCATTTTGGCAAACCGGTCACTCTTTTCTGTCGTGTTTGGATTTTAAGTGATCCTTCATATTTTTAATTTTTAAAAAAAGGGGTGGGCAGGCACTTTTTGTTATAATAAATAGTGAGTTGGAAGGGCCAAAACAATAAGATAAAAATTCACCGGGGATGGGGGGCCCAACCCCGCCCAACTGGGACGACAACTCCGCCTGGGTGGGAACCGTGGGTCAAAAGCCGAGCATCCACCAAAAACTTTAAAATTTTTAAAAGTGTCATTATTTTTAAAACAAAGAAAATTTTAAAACACTAAAATTTAAGTTTTTTTTAAAATGCTATTAAAAGTGAAAGATTTTTTTTTTTTATACAATTTTTAACAAATGCTTGTGACAAAAAGTTTGCTTTTGTTTTTTTTTTTTACTGGAAAATTAATTTTTTTTTCAATAAAGGTTTATAAATAAAGTTCTAATTTAAAAAAAAAAAAAAAAACCAAAAACAAAAAAAAAAGTTTAATCCTGTATTAGGGGTTTGGGACTTGGGTGAATCAAATGACCGTCGTGTCGATTCGTATGATGGCAGGATGACTCCAATTTGGGAAAAGAACAAAATTTAAATCCAAATTGGGGTAAAAAAGGAAATTTTGTTATTCGTTTCTTTTTTTTCATTTTTCTATTTTTATAATTCATCGAATGCTTTTCTTGATTCCCACGACATGAAATGATTTACTTGAACTATCAATACTTATTTGATCTAAAACACAAAAAGAATAAATAAATACATTTTAAAAAAAAAATAATAATAAATAAAAAATAAAAATTTTAAAAAAAGTAAATTTTTTAAAACCCCAAAAAAAAAACCAAAAGCAAAAAGGCCCCCCAAAAACTTCTTCCCTCCGAAGGGGATGTCTATCACAACCACATACCCGCAAAGAGTGGAAAGTAACAGAATACATTCAAATTTTTCAGACTTGAATAAAAAAAATGTTTTTTGTTTTTTTTGTTTTTTTTTTGTTTTTTTTTTTTTTTTTTTTTTTTTGTTTTTTTTTTTTTTGAGTCCGAATATTTTTAATTAATCGTTTTTAGACAAAGCACCGGTGGTATAATTTATTTTAAAATTTAATTCCAAACACACAACCGGGGTTGTATCGGTTCAAAATTTGAAATAAAAACCGACGGTACACGTTTCCCACTGTTCCCGAGGGGTTTTCGTTTTTTTTTATTTTGAAAACGGGCACATAAATTTAATAAGAATAACACGAAAATTTAAGAACACTTGCCCGTGACTTTATCTATTAAATAAATTTAAAGGGCTACTCCTTTGTCATCTGCTGCTGCTTTGTTGTTTTTTGTTGTTGTTTTGGGGTTTTTTTGTTGTTTTGTTGTGTGTTTGTTGTCGTCGTCTTGTTATTATTATATTTTAATATTTTTAAATTTTTATTAAAAAATTTTTTTAATTATTATTATTATTATTATTATTTTTTATTTTGTTGTTGTTGTTTTTGTTGTTTGTTATTAAATCACTATCATAAATCTTAATTTTAAATTGATTTTTTGCTGTCCCTCACTTTACCTAAAACCGAAGACCGCCCAATACCAACAAGCACATTTTTTAACTGAACATGCCGAATTTTTCCTGAATGAGAAAAAAACCCAAAAAAAAAAAAATTTTTTTTAAAAAAAATAAATTTTTTTAAAAACATTTAAAAAAAAAAAAAAACAAAATAAATTAAATCAAACCAATTTAAATTAATTAATACTACTACTACTACTCCTACTAAAAATTTTCTAATACTAATAAATAAAAATAATAAAATAATAAAAATAATAAAAAATAAAAATTTAAAATAAAAATAAAAAATAAAAAATAAAAATAATAAAAAATAAAACACATACTCATATAAAAAGTCCCAAAATACCCAAATTTTTTACACACAAGCCCACCGATCATAAGTCAGGAAAACGAATCCCTTTGGGTTTTTGGGCCCGTTCACAGATGTTGTAAGCCCAT
>NW_027628228.1:0-4465 GCF_034508935.2 Berghia stephanieae | reverse complement strand
TCGAGGGCCAAACTTTCCTTTGTAGAAAGTTGTTTTTATTATAATATAAAAATATAATATTAATATATAATATATATTATATATATATATATAATTAATATATATATTATAATAGCTGAGGTGCCTTTTATTTTTTTGCTTTTTAAAAAGAGAGTACCAATTTATTTTAACTGACCGGACTAAATTTAAAGGAAAAATTTAGTCTCGCCGCAGGAAAAAAAACCACTCCCCTCGTTGGAACCGTGTTATATTTGGGAGCACAGATTATTTACCGGGGCTCCGTCTGTTTTTTGGGGATGGGGTAGGGGTGAAGTCACAACTTTGTAAAAACTTTTGGGCTTTGAAAATGTTTTAACTGGTACAAAAGGGTCGGGGGTGGGTGTTGGTTTGGAAAATCCATTGTTAAAACGGGAAATGATTAATTTCATCCCTCTTTTGATTCGAGTACGAAAAAGACCCTTTTGAACACAGCTTTTGGTATCAAATATTCCGTATAAGCGGAACCAAAAAGCATTTTTAAGTGGAGATGTATTTTGACCCATTTTCGGGCGATCAATTTTATCACTCAAAACGATAAACCGCAAGGGTGTGGGTGAACATTGAAAAGGGAAACCTTGAAGTATTTAAACAAAATTCCTTGCTTTTTCTAATAAAAACGGATAACTAAATTTAACGTTTCTTTTGAAAATCAGTAGTTTTCAACGAAATCATGTTATTTTGTGTCTTTATAAATATTGATAAAACAAGGCATAAGTGATATATGAATAGGCTTTTGGGGTCCTGTGGTAGGCACTCGCTTCGGATCAGAAGGGGCTGGTTGGGGGCCCCTCCTCAGCTTAAAGTTGAGTCCGGGAAAAAAGGCCTTTCCCTCGCATCTCCCACCACAAAAATCGGTGTGGAGTAAGTGCCGGGCCTTAATTAGCGTTTTTCTATAAGTTAACGATGCGACGGCCGCCCATTCACTGTTCTAAATTAAAGGGTTTTATGAGCAGGGTTTTTTAATAGCGGGGTAAATAGACACCGGGTTTACGGGATAAAAAATTGTGACCTATCGACTCGAAACGGTATTATGGGGGCGTGGCAATTTTAAAAAAGGTGAAAAGTGACATTTTATACTCTGTCACTTTAAAAATCACACCTAATAAAATTCTTCGTAAAACAAACAAAAAAAACTCATAGTTTTAGATAAATCATATTTAGCATCAAAAACCGACGGACATAAACACAATTAGTATGTAATAAAAGGAATTAAATGGAGTCATTGGGCTTTTATTATTGTTTTTAGCCCACACGGGAGTTGGGGGATTAGTTCTCACTAAATTACACAATTCAGACACAACCGTTTAAACTTTAAACATTTTTATGTTTGGTGTTGGTAAAATTAAAATCGTTGGCGGCAAAAATTTTTGTAAAAGTATTTTAGCATAGTATCACTATTTGCCCTCCTCGACGCTCTACCCCTTAAGATTCTACTTGATTTTTGCTGGAGTTGTAAAATTTTTTTTATAAATTTTTTTTTGTTGTTGATCGTTTTTTTTGAAGTTTTTTTTTTTTTTTTAATTTTTAATTTTCCAGATCGATTCCCCCGGGTTTTCGAACTCGCCAATAAAATCGGGTCTCACGCCGTGTATGTGTTGTTTTGGTGACAAAAACTATTCTTTAACAGAACTGTTTTGGGAAATTTTACCAAACCAATTATTGTTGTCACATTGAACCATCTCAATAATAAATGTTTTCCGTTTGTCTTGTTGCCCAATCAAATGGATGCCTTTTTTTTTCTTTTTTTTTTTACTATTTTTCCACCCCCCTTGGAAAAACCCATTCTATATGTAAATCGTTGAATTTTTTCTTTAAAACCGTTGAATAAAAATATTATTCAACGATTGCGAATATTTGCGCAATTTTATTGGTAAAAAACGGGGCAAAAGACAGCTCTTGGCGATTAAAAATAATCATTTGGTGCGCAGAATACAAATTTTAACGAACGCTTTTTTTTTTTTGGGGCAAATTGTTTCAAATCAAAGTAAAGTTGTGTGAACCGAACTCGAAAATAAATAACAAAGTAAATGAAGTAACTTCAATTTAATTTCGAAAACAGAAAGAATTGACGGTTTCGGTTTCCCCTTTACAAAAGACAGGATGAAGAAAAAACTACAGATAAAGAATGTGTATGGAAAAAAATACAAAAAATAAGGGTGCGTATAATAAAATCATTAGTGGGAGTAGTAGGGGCAGAACACAGTATACTTTTAGTAGTAGAAGTAGTTTTAGTTTTAGTAGTATAAGTAGAAATAGTGTAGTAGTAGTAGTATAGTGTAATTATATATATAGTATATAGTCTCGTCGCGTCGCGTCGTCGTAGTAGTATATAGTAGTAGTAGTATAGTAGTATAGTATAGTAGTATAGTAGAAACAAATCTTTTGGGAACCCTGAAAAGTTTATAGTCTGGGGGGTCTAAAAACAAAAAAAGACAGTGACATCATTCCGTTCCCCCTAAATTCCAAAAAATTTATATCAATCAACTATAAAACGTTAAGGTTAAAAAGTTTTGGTGGTGAAAGTTAATACCGCCCTTTCTATTGGTCATTCTTGTGAAATTTATGACAGGGGGTTACATGACATGTTATGACTTTCCGGGTCATCTGTAAAGAGTGTTTTTTATAAAAAAGCATTATCATCATCATTTCACACACATCATCACATCAACACATAAACTCATCATCACATCATCATCACTCACATAACTTATCCCACATCCCAAATAATAATAATAATAATAATAATAATAAAAATAAAATAATAATAAAATTATAAAATATAAATTTATTTGTATACGCCCTCCCTTTGACAAACAGCTCTGGGCGCAAAAAAATTGTAAAACACATTAAAAAATTTTTGAAACCCAAAACCCCCATTTATACAAGCACGACACAATACACCCCCTCAAAAAGACCCAAAAATTTCCCAAAACGGATACATACAAGACAAATATATATGTTAATATAATTTTTAATAAAACATATCAAACTTTTAAACAATAAGGCAGGGGGGTTTAAAATATAGTCATAGAATTTTGATTAACAAATGTATATTTATTAAAATGATGTTTTTTTAAACAGGCGAGAATTTCCGCCTAAAGGCGGATTTCGCCTAAATGGGGGTTTAATCTCCGCCCATCCCAAACTTTTCCCCTTTTTTAAAAAGACTAAAAACCCACAACCACACATCAACATCCCTTCATCACTACTTTTAAAACCAACCACCTTACACAACAACCCATCAAAATTCATAAATTCCTATCACTATTACACTACAAAAAACCCCAATCACACCCCACCACCACCACCACCACCCCACATCATCTCCCCACCCCACTACTACCCAAAAAAAACCCACCACCAAATCACATCTCTCCCACCACCCCCCACAACACTACAACCCTATACTACAACTACCATCACATCACATCCCTACCACCACTACTACAACAACCACCACCAATCATCACCCTACTATCAAACAACACATCTCCCACCACACACCCCAACACACACAACAACCCCCCCCCAATATCCCTACCACAACTATTAAAACCCACCCACACCATCATTCCCAACACCTCTACACTACAACCACCATATATCATCCTTATCCCCCGGCCCTACTACAACCACCACCACAGCATCACCCTACCGCCATTTTCTTATACACACATATTTGTAATTAACTTTCAACTTTGAAATTCCTCCAAGTGGGTAAAATTTTTGCGGACACATTTTTGATTGCATCTCAGGAATTTTTTTATCAAATTCAAATTTTTACGTTATCTCGCATAGATAGGTCTTTTAAATCCATTTTGTGACCTCATTCTCCCCCGAACCCTATGAATCATCACCATCTCTACCATAACTACCACCCTACGACCACTATCACATCATCTCATCCACCCCTATGCAAGCACCACTACACATTTTCTTCCTGGTGGGACTTTTGACTGCATGGATCAGAGTTGCTTTCTGCCTTTTTCTTGGGTTGATCCTTTTCATGGCCCGATTCTTTGGGAGGGAGGAAACAATTTAAAAGTATATTGTTTTTGGAATGAGCTTTTTCTCGAAATCATCTCTATTTGTTTACTTAGATTTGTTTTTTCAAATTTTGTTTTCTCCACAAATTCTGTGCTTGTTTTGGGAACTTTTAGGGGACCTCAAACTAACTAATTGATAGTTTACTTGGAGCCGTTTGTGAGCCCTATTGAACCCGTCACTTTTTTTTCCGGGGCTTTTCATTTACTTAAATCTATATTTTTTTTTTCAGCCCCATATTTTTTAAGTCCCTGAAATGACCACAAAATATACCGGGAAAACAAACAAAAAAATTCACTCATTCCTAAGTCTCGTTTAAATTTTTCCTTTATCTTTTTGTATTCACAGATTCACTTTGACCCTCTCCCCTTTCCCCTTCCCC
>NW_027628227.1:0-4465 GCF_034508935.2 Berghia stephanieae | reverse complement strand
AAATTTGTAATTTGTTTTCCGGAGTGTGTCTTGTCATTTTATTTTTTTTTTGAATAAAACGTTTTGTAAATCTTTTTGGCACGTTAGGGATATTGCACTCTATAAACAAACGTTTTTAAGGCCTTTTTATTTTTAGTCCATGTCAGATTTTGTATGCCGCTGGAAAAAGTATATGATTTTTTTTAAATGAGAGGGAATTGGTTAGAGAGATATGGGGGGGGATGAGGTGTTCTTTCCCATTTGAGAAAAAAAACAATTTTGTAATTTGCACAATTTCTTCGTTTTTAATTCGAATTACATTAACGGAGTATTTGGTGATTGAGAGGTTTTCTTTTTTGATTTCATACAAAAAACGCCCACCTTTTTGGGACCATTTGACGGCATGCACATGATATATGTTTTGTGTTAAACTTACTTTTTTTCCTGCCATTTAAATTCCCAACACACAAAACTGAAACCCTTTTTAACTTTAAAAGTTGATGGAAAAAAAAAAGTGGAAAATTATCCCCCAAACCCGGGGGTTTAAAAACCCCCTTAACAAAGAGTGTTGACAAATTTAACGGGAAATTTGCATAATTGCAATGCCTAGCAGCATTTATCTAAAGTTTGGTGCAGTTACCTGTGCATGGTTTTGATTTTCAAATATAAAAATGATTTTCAAAACCATTTTTGTCGTATTTTTTGATACTTATTATTGCCGTTTATCCATTGTGTTACTCTATTGTTTATTTGTTTTATTAATGTATTCGATTTTTTCCAACTCTCATGTCAGTCTACTTATTATTAAGTGTTACCCGATTGATTTTTGCTTGAATCTGTTTGAATAATTTGTTTTGGTTAAGCAATAAAGTATGGTCTAGGCCATGAAAAAACAATAAGCCGGTTAAACAATTTATTTATCCCCTCTTCTCTCTCTCTCTCCTTCTCTCTCCTCTTCTCTTTCTGGGTGGGGTTCTACCCCCATAGGGGCAGGGCGGTACTTTCGGGTCTTCTATTCCCCCTTTTTCGTTTTCCAAATTTTTTTTGTCTTGTCTTTGAATGGATTACTTGGTTTTGTCCTACCCTGACCCCGGATAAACCCGGTGAGAGGGAAAAAATTCGATGTTGGGTTGTTTTGGGGATGATTTCTTTTCCTTGTAAATCATTCTTGTTAGACTGTTTATTTTTTTCTTTATATTATATATGATTTGTAAAAAAATTTGAGTTATTCCTCTTAGTTGGGACTGTGCTTGTGCGGATGGACTTTAGGTGATCTAAATAAGTCTTTGACAGTTTTCTTGGAATTACTTGTTCCTTTTGAACAATCCCTTTGTCCTCCCTTTCCTTTGTGCTTTAAATTGTAATTCTAGAACTTTTTACTATCCCATTTTTTCCCTTTTTACTGGCGCTGTATGCCTTAATGTTTTGCAAGCCCCGAAAAACCCTTTAAAACAAACAAAAAACTTTCTCTCTCTTTTCTCTCTCTCCTCTCTCCTCTCTATCTCTACTCCCCCCCCTCCTTCCTCCTCTTCCTTTTTCGCCTCTCTCCCCCCCTGTATCCTCTTTACCCCTTTTCTTTTTTTCTTTTCTTTTTTTTTCTTCTTCTTCTTTTCTTTTTTCTTCTTTTCTTCTTTTCTTCTTCTTCTTTTCTTCTTTTTTCATCTTCTTTTCTTTTTGGGTTTGGTTTGAAATTTTGAGGTTTGGGTGGGTTTTCTGGCTCCCGGTGGCAGGAGGTCACTTGCTGGTCTTTTATCCTTTATCTTTGTTTTCCCCCCCCCCCCCCCCGAGTTGCTTTCTGCCCTTTGTCTTTAATTGAAGGGATTACTTCGGGTTGGGGATCCGCCCCCTGGTGGGCAGGAAAAGGTACATTGGGTTTAAACCCCCCCATCCCCGTTTTCAATTGTTTCCTGTCGTTGTTTTGTATGAGATTACTTGTTTTGTCCTGCCCCTGGCGGAAGCCCTTGGTGGGGGGGAAACAGTCGAATGTAATTATAGTTTTGGGAGATGATTTTTTTTTCCTTGAAAAATCTCTCTCTGTTGGCATTGTATTAGTTTATTTTTTGTATTACATATGATTTGTAAACATTTGAGGATTCCTTTAGTGGGGCCATGCTTGTCTCTGGTGAGACTTTTAGATGATTCAAATGGGGTAAACTGTAGTGTCCTTTTGAAATTAATCTGTTTCCTATTTGAACCAATTCCCTTTGTTGCTTATTCTTGGATGCTTTAATTGTAATTCTGATTTTTACTATCCTTTTCTTCCTTTTTCTGGCGTGATTGACCTTAATGTGTTGAAAGCGCCGAAAAAACCCTTAAAAAAAAAAATAAAAAAAAAAAAAAAAAACAAAAAAGGGGATACGGGTTTTTGTCCTTACTGGCCGGAGTCCTTGATTGGGGGGGAAAGGTTTTTTATAGTTTTGGGGAGATGGGTTTTTTCCACGTCTAAATCATCTTCAGCTATTTTTTTGTTTTAAAGTTACGGGGTGAGTAAAAGAAAGGGACTCTGCTTTTATTTTAAAGCAAATTGAATCAATACCATGATTATATCAAAATTAAAGCTTGGCATTAGCCGAGTAGAATGCATTTCAATATAATATTTTGGTCCCCGCCTCTTCGATACACAGACCCCCTTTTTGTAGACCATGTATTGGCCCTTAAACTGAGAGGACGAACTTTAGCCAATTTTTCATAGTGTTTGGCTTCTTCATTTTTCAAAACGAGTCACCCATTGTCCCTTACTGGCCAAAAGATGGAAGCCAAAGTGTCAAGTAGGGAAATACGGGAGTGGACAGCATTGTCCTCGATTCCCCCCCCCCTTCCTTTTTCCTGTATGTGTGTGTGTGGTGTGTGTGTTTGTGTGTGTGTGTGTGGTGTTGTTTTCGTGGACATTGTTTGAAGAAAAAATCTTTTCCGCCCAATCCGATCTAGCTCGAGAAATTTTTTTTTCAGCGTTCAATGTCTATGTACGTAATCATCAAAAAAATTTTTTAATTAGATTGACAATGCTTCTATTTTTATTTTTTCGAAAAGAACTGTTGGACGGGACCCTTTCAAGATTTTTTGTTATGTAAAGACATGGTTAAAGGGGGTTTCAGGGTTAAAATTTGGATTGCATCTCATTTTCTTCTAAAAGACAAGATACATTTCAACCACCCAAAAAAAACGCCCCTTTCAAAATGTCCCGTTTTTTTTAACTTTTCCCCAAAGGTTTTTTAAAAAGTTATTCGAGTTTTTTCTTCGAAACAATAAAATTTAATGACAGCTTACCCTCGCTGACGACCCTTAGTGGGAGCCTTTTGAACTACCTAGTTTGTCAAAAATTTTACCCAAAATTAAAAAATTTTTAACTTTTGGTTTAAGGTAACTTGTGCAAGCTCAATTAGCTAAATATGACTCACAAAAAAAAGAAATGAACTCAAAAAGAATTTGTCCCCTTACGTTTTGACTCTCCTCGTTTAATGGATTGTGGTAAATATTTTAGTTATTTCTCTTAGTTCTGGCTTGTGTTTGAGACCTTTTAGGTGATCAGGGTTAAGTACTTGGACCCGTTCTTTTTGTTCTGTACGTTGGCCTCTGTCTAAAAACATAGAAATTTCGGTCTGCTTACCCCCAATACGTGTGATAAGAAATTGTATGCGTTTCCAAAACGAGAATTTACAAAAAGTATCAGCCCATAGTAAAAATTGTATCCAAAGTGTTAAAAAAGGATGAAAGAGAACAGTGAAAATTAATGATGTAAGGCGGGGGCTATTTTTGGGGAAAAGGAGTTGAAAAGAAACAGATTTGAAGTGGGGATGCCTCCATTCAAATTGTTGCAAGTGAAAAACCTTGGCAATTTTAGCTCTCGACTGTGATGGAGCATCAGTTAAAAATTTGGTTAATTCTTTTTTTTCAATAAAAGATTTGCTTTCCATTAGAGGTTTCATATTGAGGTTTTGACCAAACACCAGGTTGGTCCCTGTTTCTATCGAAATGGATTTTTGTAATTTTCTGTTGTTTTTCGTTTCGCAATATAATCCGAGACGTCTTCAGATTGTCCAAAACAGCGCGCCGACTGTACTAGTATTTATGAAACTTAGGGGCGTTTGCCGACCCCTTTCTTCTGACCCGCATTGGTTGCCTGTGAGGGGAAAAAGGAATTAAATTCAAAGTTTGTGTTTTAGGTATCGATGTCTTGAAAATATGCCCTTCCTACCTTTTGGAACTAATTGAAGTATTCAAAAACCCCGCCCCCCACGTTCGGCCGTGATTCCACCAAAAAACCCTTTTCCCCCGAATACGGAAAAAAGTGGAATGAGATCCTTTTCTATTTCGGACCCTTTTTGGAACGCCTTACCCAGAGCATTTTGTGAAAAGAAATCGTTGTCTATTTTTAAAAGTTCGCTTAAAAAATTTGTTTCGTCTTTTTTGATGGGTTTAGAAGAAGATAGGTTGTTGGGGTTTTTGTATTGTGTGGGGGTGTGTGTGTTGTGTGTGTGTGTTGTGG
>NW_027628226.1:0-4466 GCF_034508935.2 Berghia stephanieae | reverse complement strand
CTTATTTCAATTACCTCCCCCAAATACATCATTATTCAAATACTCCCCCAAATACATATTATTCCAAATACTCCCCAAATAACATCATTATTCCAAATACTCCCCAAATACTCATTATTCCAAAATACTCCCCCCAAAAACTCAATTATTCAAATACTCCCCAAATAACTCATTATTCCAATACCTCCCTCAAATAATCATTATTCCAAATACCCCCAAAATACATCATTATTCCAAATACTCCCTCAAATACATCATTATTCCAAATACTCCCCAAATACATCATTATTCCAAATACTCCCTAAATACATCATTATTCCAAATACTCCCCAAATACATCATTATTCCAATACCCCCCCAAATACATCATTATTCAATACTCACCCAAATACATCATTATTCCAAATACTCCCTCAAATACATCATTATTCCAAATACTCCCCAAATACATCATATCCCAAATACTCCCCAAATACATCATTATTCCAAATACTCCCAAATACACATTATTTCCAATACCTCCCCAAATACATCATTATTCCAAATACTCCTCAAATACATCATTATTCCAAATACTCCCCAAATACATCATTAATCTCCCAAATACCTCCCTAAATACATCATTATTCCAAATACCTCCCCAAATACATCATTATTCCAAATACCTCCCTAAATACTCATTATTCAAATACTCCCCAAATACATCATTATTCCAAATACCCAAATACTCATTATTCAAATACTCCCAAATACATCACCTCCCTCAAATACTATTATTCAAATACCCTCAAATACATCATTATTCAAATACTCCCAAATACATCATTATTCAAATATCCCCAAATACATTATAATTCCCTCAAATACAAATATTCCTATCCCAAATACATCAATTATCCAAATAAACATCCTCAAATAATCATTATTCAATACTCCAAAATATCATTATCCAAATATCCAAATACTCATATTCAAATACTCATAATATCAAATACCAAATACCTCCCCAAATACATTATTCAAATATCCCCAAATACATCATTATTCAATATCCAAATACATCATTATTCAAATATCCCCAAATACTCATTATTTCCAAATACATCATCCAATACATCATTATTCAAATACTCCCCAAATACATCATTATTCAAATATCCCTCAAATAACTCATTATTCAAATATCCCAAATACATCATTATTCAAATATCCCCAAATACATCATTATTCAAATACCTCCCAAATACATCATTATTCAATACCTCCTATCCAAATACCTCATATATTCAAATATCCCCTAAATACATCATTATTCAATACTCCCAAATAACTATTATTCAAATACTCCCTAAATACATCATTATTCAAATACCCCAAATACATATTATTAAACTCCAATAATCATTATTCCAATACTCCCCAAATACATCAATTATTCCAAATACCCCAATAAATAATCATTATTCAAATACTCCCCAAATACATCATTATTCAATACTCCCTAAATAATCATTATTCCAAATACTCCCAAATACATCATTTCAAATATCCCAAATACATCATTATTCAAATACTCCTCAAATACATCATTATTCCAAATACTCCCTCAAATACATCAATTATTCCAAATACCTCCTAAATACATCATTATTCCAAATCTCCCAAATACATCATTATTCAAATACTCCCAAATACATCATTATTCACAATACCTCCCAAATACATCATTATTCAATAATCCCTCAAATACATATTATTCAAATACCCCAAATACATCATTATTCCAAATATCCCAAACATCATTATTCAAATACCCCTAAATACATCATTATTCAATACTCCAAATACAATATTCAATATCCCCCAAATAACTCATTATTCAATACTCCCTAAATACATCATTCATTCCAAAATACATTATCATACAATCATTATTCAAATACTCCCAAATAATCATATTCCAAATACCCACCAATCATTATTCAAATATCCTTCCAAATACATACATAATATATTATCCAAACTACCCCAAATACATCATTATTCAAATATACCCAAATATCATTATTCCAAATACTCCCAAATAACATATTATTCCAAATACCTCCCCAAATAATCATTATTACAATATCCCAACAATATCATTATTCAAATACTCCCAAATACTATTTCAAATATCCAATACATATTATTCAAAATACTCCTCAAATACATCATTATCAATACTCCCCCAAATATCATTAATATTCAATAATACAATCCCTCAAATACATCATTATTCAAATACCCCAAATACTCATTATTCAAATCTCCCTAAATACATCATTATCATAACTCCCCCAAATACATCATTATTCAAATACTCCCAAATACATCATTATTCAAATATCCCAAATACCTCATTATTCAAATATCCCCAAATAATCATTATTCAAATACTCCCTAAATACATCATTATTTCAAATACCCCAACCCTCCCAAATCTATTATCAATATCCAATATATTATTAAATATCCCCAATATCATTATTCAAATACCCCCCCAAATACTATTATTCAATCCCCAAATACATATTATTCAAAACCTCCCAAACTTTATTCAAATCCAAATACCTTTTAATCCCCCAAATAATATTATTCAATACAAATACCATATTCTTCAATATCCCCAATACATCATTATTCAAATACTCCCAAATACATATTTTTCAATACCTCCCCAAATAATCATTATTCCAAATCTCCTAATACATCATTATCCCCAAACATACCAAAATACCATCATTATTCAAAATCCCCAAATACATCATTATTCAAATACTCCCAAAATACATCATTATTCAAATATCCCAAATACATCATTATTCCAAATACTCCTAAATACATCATATTCAATATCCCTCCAAATACATCATTATTCCAAATATCCCCAAATATCATTATTCAATATCCCTAAATACTATATTAATACCCCCCAAATAAACATTATTCAAATACCTCCCCCAAATAACATATTATTCAAATACTCCCCAAATACACTCATTATTCAAATACTCCCAAATACATATTATTCAAATACCTCCCAATACCTCTTATTCAAAACCCCAATACTCATTATTCAATACCCCAAATACATCATTATTCAAATACTCCCAAATAATCATTATTAAATATCCTAAATACATCATTATTCACTATCCCCCAAATACATATTATTCAAATACTCCAAATATCATTTTCCAAATACTCCTCAATAATCATTATTCCAAATAACCCCAAATACATCATTATTCAAATACTCCCCAAATACTTTATCAAATACCTAAATACTATTATTCAAACTCCCCAAATAATCATTATTCAAATACCTCCCAAATACATTATTCATACTCCCCAAATACTCATTATTATTCAAATACCTCCTAATACATATTATTCCAAATACTCCCCTCCAAATACATCATTATTCAAATATCCCCAAATACATCATTATTCCAATACTCCCAAATACATCATTATTCCAATACTCCCTAAATACATCATTATTCAATACTCCCCAAATAATCATTATTCAAATACTCCCAAATACATCATTATTCAATACTCCCCAAATACATCATTATTCCCAAATACCTCCCAAATATCATTATTCCAAATCTCCCCAAATACATCATTATTCAAATACCCCCCCTCAAATACATCATTATTCCAAATACTCCCCCAATAATCATTATTATATCAAATACTCCTCAAATACATCATTATTCAAATACTCCCTCAAATACATCATTATTCAAATACCCCAAATACTCATTATCAATACTCCCAAATACATCATTATTCCAAATATCCCCAAATACTCATTATTCCAAATATCCCTCAAATACATCATTATTCAATACTCCCCAAATACATCATTATTCAAATACCCTCCTCAAAACATATTATTCCAAATACCCCTCAAATACATATTATTCAAATACCTCCCTCAAATACATCATTATTCAAATATCCCAAATACATCATTATTCAAATACTCCCAAATACATCATTATTCAAATACTCCCCAAATACATCATTATTCCAAATACTCCCTCAAATACACTATCATTATTCATACTCCCCCAAATACTCAATTAATTCCAAAATATCTCCCAATACATCATTATTCAAATACTCCCAAATACATCTTATTCAAATATCCCCTAAATATCATTATTCAAATATCCCAAATACATCATTATTCAATATCCCCAAATAATCATTATTCAAATATCCTCAAATACAATCCAATTATAATCATATCCCAAATACAATCATTATTTCCAAATACTCCCAAATACATCATTATTCAAATACCCCCCAAATACATCATTATTCAAATATCCTAAATACATATTTATTCAATACCCCAAATACTATTATTCCAAATACTCCCAAATACATCATTATTCAAATACCTCCTC
>NW_027628225.1:0-4467 GCF_034508935.2 Berghia stephanieae | reverse complement strand
ACCAAACCCGTGTGTTTTGTGTTGTTTTGGTGTGTGTGTGTGTATGTTTGTTGTATGTCGGTGTAAATAAAACGATGAAGCAGCAACAACAAAAAATGATTAAAACATTGATAAATGCATTAATAGAAGGATACGTACAAAATAAATCACAAAGGAGATATACATATTTACAAACACACATGCAACACAAACAAGCACTTGCGCACTTCAAAAATCACCATCATATTATGAGGCCAGGACCCTTTAAAGCGGTTTGAGCACTTTTAGGGGGATTTGCGCTAATAAAAAGCTCAATTTTTGTGGTTTATATATATATATATAATATATATTAAAATATATATATATATTTATATTTATATTATATATATAATATATTGAATCGTGTTTGATACAAAATTGGTACAAAAAGTGCTCGACATGTAGTATTGGAGCGAATTATTATTTAAAAATTTTACCACAATGTTTGGGGCAGTCTACATCAATGTTTCAGGCTTAATTTCCCAAATCTTCAGGACTGAGTTGTTTTGTTGGGACTGTTGTTGTTTCTTGAAGTCAAGAAACAACAACATTTCACAAAACAACTCAGTCCTGAAGATGGCAAATTAAGCCTGAAACATTGATGAGAATGCCCAAACATTGTGGTAAATATTTTAAATAATATATATTATATATATATATATATATATATTATATTATATATATATATATATAGGTACCTTTACACTTTGTCAACATTTTAAACAGTGAATTGTTTTTCTAGTATAAACAACCAGTTCTTCTGAGCCATAACATATTAATGCCATAAGAGCCTGGCGAAGTTTCACGAATAATAGCAATTGCTTGCTTCCCTTGTAAAAAGGATGCTATCGTTATCGCAAAAGCAAGCCTACTTTCCGCCTCATCTAAAAGACCCAGCATTCAAAACAATAAATGCTGATTGAATGGAGTAAAGGGGTTAGGGGGGGGGGGGGGGGGGTCTCAACTTCATCTTTTGTGTGTGAATCAAGTCCCCTACCAAACCTGAGCATATTGACCCCAAATGATTTACGATGGTGAAATGGATATCGCTTATAATGCTAAATTGTGATAGTGTATTGCGAACAATGGGGGAGAACAAGAATGTCGGATGTAGAAAAAGAAGTGGAAGTGTAGGGTGTTACGGGAGGAGGAGGTGGTGTTGGAGGAGAAGAAGAAAAAGAAGAAGGTGGAGGAGGACGAGGAGGAAGATAAAAATTTATAATAATAATAAAAATTTAATAATAATAATAATAATAAATAATAATTTAAATAATAAAAGAAGAAGAGAAGAAGAAGAAGAAGAAGAAGAAGAAGAAAGAAGAAAAAGAAGAAGAAAGAAGGAAAGGTGATATGATGATGATGATGATGATGATGATGATGATGATGAGGAGGAGGAGGAGGAGGGGAGGAGGAGGAGGAGGAGGAGGAGGAGAAGGGAGGAGTAGGAGATAGAAAAAGAAGAAGAGATGGTTGAGGAGGATGATGGGGGGGGGGGGGGGGGGGATGGGAGGGAGGAAGAAGAGGGAAAGTGGTGTGTTTATGAAATTTTAATTGGTTTGATATTACCGCCCCGAAGGGCATCACTGTGAGTAATGGAATTATATCATAGAGAAATATTTTTAGGGAGATAAAACCGGGTTTGGATATTTGATATCAGCGGATGAAAGCTTTATTAGTTCCCTACCTTTGACAAAATTTTTTCTCCATTGTGGCCGACAGCTTTAAATTTATTCGTTTAAATATTAGTTAAAACCTAAAAAAAATTGACGTTATTTTCTTCTTTTGTTCTTTAGAGCCATCGGGCACGTGGGTTGTTTTACCCCGGTTTTTTGGCGTAAAACGGACAAAGCAGTTGCTTGCACCCTTTGAATAGGAGCTAGTCTATCCCATTGTATCCGCCGTTTTACAAACCGAGGTACCCCAAACAATGCTGGTGGACAGGGGGTCGACATAAAATTTCCAAAATTCACTCGGTATCAACCTCCCCCCCCCCCTCCCCCCCCCTTTTCATGTGAACAGATAGCTTCCCAACTGGCAATCGAGATCCCATATTATATGAATTTTAACCGGTTTAATTTTATTTTGTTCTTTTTCAAAAAGGCCAAGGGGGGTTGGATTTCCTTCTTTATGTTCCGATTTCTTTACCCAAAACCCGTGGCAGTTTTTATGTAGTTCCTTTTTTGCCAATGGGGAGAGGATTTTAAGAAGACGTGGAGGTGGATTGGACCCGTTAGAAGAAAAGGGCTAACTATAACAAAAGAAAATATTGGACTGGAACCCCCGGGAGAAGATCAAGGGGGAAAGGCCGAGGAACATGGAGAAGAATTAAAGAAGCTGAAAACAGAGAAGTGGGAAGATCGGAAAGGATAAAAAAATTGGTCAGGGGTAGAGAAGGATGGAAACTGTTTGTCTGGGCCTTACCCACCAGGGGGAAAAAGGCAATGATGATAATTTTTTTTTCTTAAATTTCCCAAACCCCCGAAAAATTAAAAGAAGTCCGGGGCTAATAATTATTAAGACGATGTTTTTTAATAGATGGATATTAGAAAAAAAAAGGGTTTTTTTTTTTTTTTTTCGTTTTTTTTTTTTTTTTTTGTCCAAAATGTGAAGAAAGGGTTCTGCGTGTGTTAATAATTTATCAACGTCCTCCTCGCTGTAGTTTTTGTCGCGGTTTGTTTTGAAGCCGTTTCGTGGGAGAACTGGGTAACAAACCCCACGAAATTATTTCCTGTGCTTAAAGGATACAGTCATATCGTGGAACCCCCAAAACAGTAAAAACCCAAAAATAAGGCGAAAAGGGTTTTTTTGCTTTTTTGGGTTGTATGGTTTAAGTGCATACTCACAACAACCGTCAACCGGTATAATACCAAACACAAAACATTTATAACCTTTAATGTTTTGTTGATTTATAGAAAATATAGTGAAAAAAATCTTTAAAAATGCTATCTACCTGCCTTTCGGTTTACGTATAGCGTGGAATCCCAAAAACCCACTGCCCAAATAATAAAGAAAGTTGTTTTTGCTTGTTTTGTGGGTATCGTTTTAGGTAAAATATACAAAACCGCCACATGGTACGTTTCGTTGGGGAATCCCAAAACACGTGCCCTTTTTAAAAAGTGAAAGTTATGTTGCTTTTATTGTGGGTAGGTTAGGAAAAATATCACAAAAACGCCGCCGGATGAATTTTAAAACAAAACAAAACATTGGGACCCTAAATTTTGTTATCCCCCGGGTTTTTAAATAAAAAATCAGGGGAAAAATGGAACTTTCAAAAAAATAGGTTTCCTTGCATTAGGATAGATGATGCGTTGAAAGAAGTAAAAATTTTGCCATCCGAAAGTACCTATAAGGGCCCAACACACAAAACTTGACCTTAAGTTTCAGACAGTTAATACAGTTCGTGAGCATTACTCATAAACGGGGTGGCAAAACAAAAAAAAAAAATAACAAAACCTGATTTACGTCATTTCGAACTATTATAGAAAATTTTAGGTGACGTACTCGGTCTTGTTATTGTTTTTTGCCTCGCGTTTATAGTAATGTCATGAACTGTAATTAAACCCCACTATAAACGTCATGGTCACACATTTTTTGTGTTTTGGTCCGTTACTTCGGGATGCATGTTAGGTTTCTTCGCCAAGCGCATACAGTCTACGTGCGTGGAACCCCAAAAAACACAGTAGACACATAAATAAGGGGAAAAATTTATGTTGCATGTTATTGATGATATGCGTTTAAGTGATACTCAAAAACCCCCGCCAGCCAGATGCAACTACCAAAACAAAAACTATGGGGAAAACCTTAAATTAGATGTTTATATCTCGTTTATAGATGTATCAGAGGCGCACTACCTTTGTTTTTTTTTTTGCCCATCCGCGTTTGAAAGTTGTTCTCACTAAACTTTTTTCCAGATTAAAAGTTCATTGGTTAAACAGAGTTTGTGTGTTGGTCCCGTTATACTTCCGGATGGCAATGTTGTAACTCCTTCCCAAGGATTTTCAAAGAAAAATTATGAAAACTAATCGTAAAATGGTTTCCTACGTATATTAGGGATACAGCCATATGTGGAACCCCAAACCCGGTGACCCTTAAAAAAGAGTGAAAGTTATTTTAAAGGTTTTAAAGATATGCCTTTTATAACATACTCACAAAACCCCGTGGGGGGCCGGGGAAAATGAAACCAAACATAAAAAACTATGTGGAACCAAAAATTAAAAAGTTTATAGTTGATTTATAGAATTTCGGGGGGAGAATCATTTAAAAGGCTGTCAAAAAAGCAAAAAGAAAAGAGTGAGTGACGAAATTTCGTTCTATCTAAATGTAAAGATTCCAAAAATGGACCCTTCTTATAGAAGCAACAAAACTGCCCCAATTTTGTCCCAAAAATTTGGCCTTTTTTTTTTAAAGGCATCAAAGTCTTTTTTTCTTTTTTTGTTTTTTATTTGGGTT
>NW_027628224.1:0-4468 GCF_034508935.2 Berghia stephanieae | reverse complement strand
CAATCGCTTAACAGCGTAAAGTATTCCCCTCGTAATGATGATGGTAACTTAGTAACTGGCTCAAAACTATCGGAAAACAATAGCGGACGCCCTTTTTAAAAATTTTTCCCGACGGCATAAAAGCATATCCAAGGAAAAAAAAAACATTATAAATCGATCTGTTACACTTCTGATAAAAGTCTATAAAAAGTTCTACCCCGCAGAAGAATAGAAAGTACCGATTTTCTATTTTAGAACCAGAGGGCCCGCCGTTGCTGGGCGAGTGACATCAGACTATGAACCAAAATTTACACTTCGACAAGTTACAGTCCATATGCTCGATTTTTTTACTGCTTTGTGATTTTTTTAAAATGTTCACCTCGACGACGATAGCACGAAGTTCTTTTGTTCTGGAATTAACTTTTTTTTAAAAGCGATTCGCCCTTTAAACAAAAGCCGTTCCCCCCATTCAGTCCTGGAGTTGGGCCCCATTTCAGTCGAACTACTTTGGGCAAGTGGCGTCTTTGGTCGAATTTTCGTTTTTTTGTGTTTTTTTTTTTTTTTTTGGCATTTAAAAACAAGTTCATGAGTTGAGTTTTTGGGTGCGCAACTGACTGCTGCGTGTTTTAATTTTAGTCCCCCATAAAACGTGTAGCTGGGGCAGCGGGGCTCAGGGTACGGTCTTTACTTCTACCCAACGATACCACGATAGACCCCTGTGTAACTGTGAATTACCGATTCGACACCCGTCGTGCGCTGTGTCCCCTTAGCAAGTCCCCTCCCCCCAAGCTCATTGCGGCGTTGCATGGGGCTGAGCCTGGGTTATCATCCCCCCTTGGGAATGACTTAAAGAAAATTTTCCCAGAATAAAGGGATATATAATATATATATATATATATATTTTTATATATATTTATATATAATAAAAATAAATTATATATATATATTTAATATAATCAAATATGGGAAATAAAAATTTTTTGGTGCGTATTCCCAAAGTAATTTTTTTTACGACCTGTTTGAGTCCCCACGCTCCTTCTTGTGCCAAAAAAGGGATGCGATATCTAAACAGAAAGGAAAATTGTCTACTTTTTAAAAATATAACCCCCCTACCTTTATGTTTTTTTATGTGAATTTTAGCTAATACAAAACTGTTAATTTCTTTTGTAAATAACTATATATACAGATTTTTTATAAGTTCTTATAGGATGAGGTTTCCCAATGCTCATTGTTGGAAAAAAAATGTTTCCCAAAACAATAAAAAAAATACCCATAACAAGTTAAATAAAGCCCTAATTGCGTTCGGTTTGCTGACTGGCTAAGATGTCCACATTGTCCCATTACACAGTTTTAAAATCAATCCCTAATGCTTTGGGTTATTTAACCCTAACTTTGTCCCCGGGCTTGTTCTTTTTAATTTTATTTTTATTGATGTCACGTTAAATCGCCGATTCAATGCTACCACTTCATTAATCTTCGTCTTGATGCAGAGCCCGATTTGGTTTGGCCCCATTTGGAAATAAATGACCGTCTTATCAGGAGGAAGACATAGCAATAAAGACAGCGGCTGCAAGTGAGTTTTAGTGTTGAAAACATATTTATATGATCCCCATAGACATTTATTTGATTTTAAACCCCATAAAAAAACCAGGCCCCCTAACCCCAATCTGAGGGGGGTGAATTTCAAAAATACTAAGTGCATTTTTATTTTTCAAAAAAAAACTGAAATTTTTTTTTGTCATTAATTGGGTGACTTATACGAAAATGGAATTACTTCCCTTGTTTGCCCCATCGTACAATACCTTTGGGGTTACCTGGTGTTTAGCTAAGGTGTCCAAAATAAAATTTTTTTAAGATTTAACTCATCTTACATTAAAAAGTATTGGGAGGTTTTGAAAGTTATCTCCCTTAATCCTCAAATCCAAGTCTCGGAAATTTTTAAATTTTGTAACCCATGCCTTTTTACTGGATGGGTTTGTACTGCCTTTTTTTAGGGGCCCCAATACTAACATTTGAAAATGAACGAGACATGTTTTCCCCCGCTGCAAAGACTTTTCGTAACCAATAACATGGCACCAAAAACCATGGGGTTTGAGACAATTTAAAAAGAATATTTCAATTTGAAAATATCGTAAAAACGACGTAGCTACATTTAAACCCAAAGTGCCTTTTCAGAAAAAGGAAAAAAAAAAAAAAAATCACCCCAAAACTCCAACGACAGCTACCCCGCTCATAAAGTCAGTAGCCTAAAACAACCCGATTTTTTTCAGAGCATAGAGTCTAGGAGTATTCCAAATATTCCCATTTGTTTGATCAAAAAGGAAATAAAACCAATATTGACAAATTAAGTAAAGGGGGGAAAAAAGCAAAAAAAAAAGGGAAATTTTTTTTAAAACCTAAAAAATCAACCCGTTAAGCATAACATGAAATGTAACTTTATCAATTTTAATTAAATATTTACAAAAACATATTGATATTAAGAAATATTCATACAACAGGACAAAAAGTATTTTTTTTTTTTTTAACCATAATATAACAACGATTGAAACTACCAAAAAAACCCCAAAAAAACACAACAAAAACCACTTCTATTCAATTTAATTGGAATGACTCGTAGAAAAGTTACACTAATTTCAATGTAAAATGGATAAACAAAAACATTTTAAAAAGATCTGTAAATTCCCCAAGTTGTGTCGATCGATTACAATAATCCCCAACTTTTTAAAGTCGAGAAGATTCCGTTTTTAGCTCTTTTTTTTAAAAATTGAAATATTTTGGGAAGTAACTTAACCCAATCGATACTGAAGTAAGTTTTTGGGGCAAAATCTTTTAAAAATGTTTTCGGCAGTTTTATTGAAGTATTTTTAAAAAGAAAATAAAAATTAATTTAAATCTTTAATTAAAAATATTTTGGAAAAAAGTGTTTGATTGACATTATTTTTCCGGGTTTTTTGAGTACTGAGTTTGCTGCATGATTAATCGTTTATTATCTTCCCCTTTTTTTTTAATTGGGGGGGGGGGGGGGGGGGGGGGGGGGGGGAAAATTTTAATTTTTTAACTTATTGCAAAAAAAAAATCAATTTGATAGGATAACAACTTTTTCAAAAATTTTAAACAGGGAGATAAACGTATTTGAATTAAACAGTTGAAGCGAGAAATTCTTTTCGGTAGCAGCGCTTCCCCCCCCCCCCCCCCCCCCCCCCCCCCCTCAAAATAGCGGGGTACAAAAGTGGCGTCAAAATTTAAAAACTTGACAGGGGGCTAGTTTAAAACTGAGAAAAAAAACGAGCTTTTATAAGGGGCGTTCCCTTTTAGTCAAAACCCTTCTCTCTGGGGTGTTTTTTTTCGATGACAAAAAATTAAAGGGTTTCAGTATGTCGACATTTTTTTTAATATGCAAGCAGTCATTTCCCCCTATTTTTTCTAAATTTTATTTTCCAATTGATACTACGATTTAGGTAAAATCCCGTCTGTTTCCCAAATACAAACAAAATCACCCGTCCCAACATTGGGACGTTTTAAAATAAAATAATTTTAAATCGCTTGGGGGGTTTTTGAAAAAAAGTTTAAAGAATAAGGAGCCAAATAAAAGTCAGTTCATTCATTCATGACCAAAATAAATCCCCCCCGATAATTTTTATGCAATTTTAAATTTGGTTTTACAATTTGAAAAATCGGAAGGCCAAGCATTGAAAACGAAAAAAAGGAAAAGAAATAGAATGAATTCCGATTTATGAATCCCTTACAAAACCCCCCCAATCCCCTCAATTTTTCTTGCTCCTTTCACATACAAAACAACCCAAAAAACCAAATTTTTCACCCTAATATACAACGCCCCCCCCCCCCCCCACACACCAAGTTTTAAGACTCCACGGGATTCAATTACCGCCCTATTCGTAAACCCCTGACCTGGTGGGTTTTAGCCAAAAAAGAACAAGGCCCGGGGGGAAGTAGTATGCGCTGGCTGAGAAACTATACTTTCCATCTGGAATTTTTAAAGGACAACCAAAAAGGGATCCCGAACTTTTAGGGGTTAAAACAGTTCAGGACATTACCTTAAACGGGTGGCAAAAAACAATAACAAAAAAAAGGTTTACGTCATCTTGAACTATCATAATAGAAGCGCTTGGCCAAGGGTTCACAACTGCATCCGGGTTAAAAGGGGCCAAACACAAAATTTTTAAACCCTTAATTTTTAGGGGTTTTAAAGTTTAGTGGAACAATCACAAACGCGGTGGCAAAAACAAAACAAGGCCCGGTGGGCGTCTTCATATATCTATAGACAGTAAACCCCGCCCCTCGGGCAAACGTCATAAAGTAAAAAAAAGAAAGTGATGGTGACACAGCAAAATACACAGTTTTACTAAGAGTTATGGTTTTTAAATAAAATACCCCCTGTTATACCCCTTGGCCTTGGATACACAAAAATATAATGTAAACTTAAAAGTTTTAATTTATCGAGAAAGTCGGTGAAATAGTCACCATTTGG
>NW_027628223.1:0-4466 GCF_034508935.2 Berghia stephanieae | reverse complement strand
GTCCCAAAAAAAATGAAAAGGGAGGAAAAATTTTTATGTTGCTTTTAACCCCCCATTTTTTTTTCGCCCCCCCCCCCCCCCCCCCCCCCCCCCAACACAACAAACCCACCATTTTTAGAGAAATTAGAGATGAAAAAAATTTTTTGCTTTTTTTAGAAAGGGGAAAAAACTTCACCTATTTTTTCCCCCACCCCAAATCTTCATTTGCCGTACATTTGATTGGGGGAAAAATTTTAAATTTTTTAAAAAAGAGGAAATTCCCCCTCTGACTAAAAAAAATCGCGGATTTCCGCGGACCCGGGAAAAACCCATCGCATGGACGTTTTTTTTTTCCCAAAATTCACGAAAAAAAAAAAAAAATTTGATGTGTAATTATATCCTAACAATAATGATGAATCTTAATGTAAAATCCTTAAATTTGAGAACCAAAAACTGCAACAAAAAAAAAAAGAATACAATTTGACAAGAAATAATATAAGTGAGTCATTGGAGGGAAATTCATGGTGAGAGAATGGGGAGAAAAGAGTTTTTTCCCAAAGGGGATAAACTAGCGCTGAGCACGAGGCTCAAACCCCGGGACCTGAGCTTTTGAAAATTGGAATTTGAACTTTTTCCCCAATGCATCCCACCAAAAGGGGAAACCCGCGATTGGAGTTTATTCAAAATTTTAAAAGAGTTAAAAATTTTATATTTTCTCGTTTTTCTTTTTTTAAAAGCGAAGTTTTAGTCTGATTGGTTAATTTGCCCTGGGTTGTTTTCAATATATTTGTCATATGTAAAGTGTATCTGATAAGAGATTTATACCATTAAAGCAAAAAAATTTATTTTGGGTTTAATCTGTTGTGGTAGTTACCTTTTTCTGAACAAGGAGAGTTGTGTGATAAAACTTGGCTTCACTGGAACTTAAACGGCACCAAAGTCATTGTTAGAATGATAAAGACTGGTTTGTTAGATGTTAGGTATGATATAAGGAGAGATGGAAATCGACCACTGACCACAAAGAGTTAAAGATATCAGAATAATACTGGAATATCAGTACCTTGTAGATCAAGAGTGTCTTTTGAGTATATGTAATGCACTTGACCGAATACAAAACACATTTTATTTTTTTTTAATGCTTTTCTTTGTTTGTTTCTATGAGAAATAACGAGTGTAGGATTATCTTTTAAAATTATGCATTCATTGATGGACTACATCTAGTCCACATTTGTGAATAAAATGTGTAATCTACAGGCCCATCATCATTTTATTTATATATATTTACTATACTATACTATTTACTATACTACTACTATACTATACTATACTACTACTATACTACTACTAAAAATATAATAATAATAATAATAATTAATAATGATGATAATAATAATAATAATAAAAATATAATAAAAATAATAAAATAATAATTTAATAAAATAAAAATTTAAATTTTAATAATAATAATAATTAATAATAATAATAAATATAATAATAATAATAATAATAATAAAATAAAATAATAATATAATAATAATATAATAATAATAATAATTAAATAATGATATGTATAATGAATGAATGAATGAATGACTGAACGAATGAATAAATAATTAAATAAATTTAAATAAATAAAAGCATCTTGATTCGACCCCAAATGAAAAGCTTTAGAGCTTAAAATTCAATTAGAGCTTTGGTTAACCTTCCAAAATTTAAATACCAACACGAAAAATCCATGTTTATATATATCTTTTGTGTACCAATTTTTTATTCGTCAGAGAGACAGTGATAGGGAACTTCAAACTCTGAGTGGTTCCAACCGAGATGAAAGTGGCCCCCAATTCTTTGTCCACATTGAAGGCCTCATCTCGTTCTCCAGGCTCTCCCTAAGCTCTTCCTAGTCTTGTAGTTCCAAATCAGGTTGGGTTGGCGTGATCCTGAGACATAACGAAAGATGGACCAATGGGGAAAAAGAAAGTTGGGGGACACCAAACTCATTTTGTTTTGGGTTCTTAAAAAATGTTGGGAGTGTGTTGTTACCAGACCTTTGGAGTACTAATAATGAATAGGTTACATAGGGTGCAGAACAATTTCAGTAGCAGGTGTATAGACAGATTTGTAAGGATTATTATGGACATAAAAGAGCGAGGTGATCTTTATAAGACGACGTATTTTATTAAGACTAGAAAATAAGATGTATCCCCTTTGACACCAGGGCGATGAATTACACAAGGTGTGTATCCAGTCCACCGGAAGGGTGGTTTTACACTTCCCAAAGAAATAGGAACCAGTTTTTTTTTTACATGACATATTTCTTCCCTATTCATAATTGGTTTTCGGGACTTTTGGAGAAAAAAAAAAACAGTTAAAAATGATGCAGTGTCTGATAGAGGTTGATACCCCTGTTTATTATTGTGTTTGGGCAAACCAAAAAATAAAAACTTTATTAAACTCTTAATGTTCATGAAAAGGTTTTTAAGAGGAAAATAAAAATTTTTGAAGTAATTTTTTTTCTTTTAATCCCTTTTTTCCTGGAGGAAAATTTTGTCTTTTTTTTTGATTTCTTTTTTTAAATTTAACATTTTTTTTCTTTTCAAATTATTTTCTGTGTTTTTCCCCCACTTTCTATCAAAGTAAACCCATATTAAGGATTTTTTTTTTGCTCAATTTTTTTTTTAATGGGGAGATAAAAAAAAAAAATGTACAAAAAAACATTAATTTATTTTGAAATTAAAGGGCAGGAAAAAATAATTTAAACTTTTTTCAAATTTTCAGAATTTGTTTTAAATGTCCATTTTTTTTTTAAAAATTTTTTTGTGTAGAGTACCTGGGTTGAATTGGTAGTAAAAAGAGGCCGTTGGGGTTCCCTTTGAGCGTTTCCCCCTTTTTGGGGAATATTGGTTTCGTTTTGTTGCTGGAGAGAAAAAAACAGAAAAAATTTAAAATCAAAATACAAGGTTATCTAACTACCATTTTAAAAAATGTCCAAAAAAATCTTTTTTATTTTTTTTAAAATTTTTGCTTTTTTTTTTTTTTTGGGGTTTTCCCCGACACAAAGTTTTATAACTTTTTTGATGTTCCCTTAGCTAAGGTCTGAAAGGCCAAGACCAAAAATATCCCCAACCCTTTCCCAAAAAGACAAAAACATCCCAAACCCTTTAGAAGACAAAAAACCTTAAACCCCCCCTTTCCCAAGATAGACGAAAGCAATCGGAAAACAGATAAAGGGGAGGAAGACACGCAAGGGGGTTCCCTGCCAATGGGGGGTAAAACCCCCCACCCCAAAAACCTTTTTCCATGCTACAATGGTTTGGGTGTTGATGCTAGTTGGTAGAGCATTCCATATAAAAGGGGAAATTTTCAAAAAGGAGGAAAAGATTGTTCGGTAAATTTCAAACAGAAATAAATAAAAATAAAATTTGTCAATTTTATTTTAGTATAATTTTTTTTTAATAGTGAGATATAATTTGATATAAAAAAATAATATAATAATAATAATAATAAAAATATTAAATAATAATAAATAATTTTAATAATAAAAAAATAAAAAAATTTATAAAATAATAATAAAAAATAATAAAAAAAATAAATAATAATAAAATAATAATAATATATAATAATAATAATAATAAAAATAAAATAAAAATAAAATAATAATAATTATAATAATAATAATAAAAAATATAATAATAATAATATAATAATAAAAATAATAAATAATTTATTAAAAAAAAAAATTTTTTAAGGGGTTTATGGTATCTCATTCATGAGGCTTTTGGCGTTTAAAATACAACACAAACAATATTTCAAGACAGATCAAAAAAGAATGTTTCAAGGATCTAAATTAAAACTTATTACTGCAAGGGGTTCCCTTAAAACCCTGAACTAGTTTTTTCTTTGGCAATGGCGTCCCCAATGTTTGTAGAAAATTGTCGTTTTTTTTAACCTTTGAGGTGTGTTTTTTTTTTTTTGTTCTTGAAAAGGGTCTTTAAAAACTAAACTTTTTTTTTTTTTTTTAAAAACACAAGTGAATTAATTTTTTAAAGTTTTATATGCAATCTGTAAGTTTTAAAATTTTTTTTGGGTTTTGGGTTTTTTTTTTTTTTTTTTTGTATTATTGTTCTTGTTTTTTTTTGTTAGTTTTTTTTTTTTTTTTTTTTGTTTTTTTTTTTTTTTGTTGTATATTTTTTTTAAAAATTTTTTTTTTTTTTTCATTTTTGTTTTTTTATTTTTAGGGGGTATCATTTTTTAGATTTTTTTTTTGAAGAGGAAGGGGGAGTTTTTTGATTTTTTTTCTTTTTTCTCAGCAGTTTTTTTATGTTCGTTTTCCTCTTACTAAAATTTTTAAAATTTATTAAAAAAACCTTTAAACGAAAAAAAATTTAAATGATTATAAAAATTTCCCCTTATAGCCAAAAAAAAATTTCAAAAAAAGTTCAAATTTCCTGCATTCAATGATGAAAATGCATGAAAATGTTTTTTTTTTT
>NW_027628222.1:0-12500 GCF_034508935.2 Berghia stephanieae | reverse complement strand
CTGGCAGGTGAGAGCGTGGCTCTACCGTGTGAGCTATCCACGAACACAAAAATATTCGTTTCAAACCCAAAGTCATTTCTAGATCCCTCTCTCACCCACTTCTTGAGATCGCCGATTCGTTCGCCACCATCGCGAAGTAATTTTGACCAGCAGTTAAGCTTAATAGCCAATATTCTCATCACAAACATATAACATAGAAACGATTGAGACATTGAGTATGCTCCGGTGTATGGGTGAATTTTTAATTCAGAAAAGTGAGTGGAGCAGGCACTTATGTTGGTAACAACAAGATATGAAGTGAGTAGAAAAGTGCCAGAAGACAATAGAGAATAAAATTTTTTCGCGGCGGTGGTGGGTTTGAACCTGCGACCTTATTGGTACGACAACTCCGCCTGGCAGGTGAGAGCGTGGCTCTACCGTGTGAGCTATCCACGAACACAAAAATATTCGTTTCAAACCCAAAGTCATTTCTAGATCCCTCTCTCACCCACTTCTTGAGATCGCCGATTCGTTCGCCACCATCGCGAAGTAATTTTGACCAGCAGTAAGCTTAATAGCCAATATTCTCATCACAACATATAACATAGAAACGATTGAGACATTGAGTATGCTCCGGTGTATGGGGTGAATTTTTAATTCAGAAAAGTGAGTGGAGCAGGCACTTATGTTGGTAACAACAAGATATGAAGTGAGTAGAAAAGTGCCAGAAGACAATAGAGAATAAAATTTTTTCGCGGCGGTGGTGGGGTTTGAACCTGCGACCTTATTGGTACGACAACTCCGCCTGGCAGGTGAGAGCGTGGCTCTACCGTGTGAGCTATCCACGAACACAAAAATATTCGTTTCAAACCCAAAGTCATTTCTAGATCCCTCTCTCACCCACTTCTTGAGATCGCCGATTCGTTCGCCACCATCGCGAAGTAATTTTGACCAGCAGTAAGCTTAATAGCCAATATTCTCATCACAAACATATAACATAGAAACGATTGAGACATTGAGTATGCTCCGGTGTATGGGGTGAATTTTTAATTCAGAAAAGTGAGTGGAGCAGGCACTTATGTTGGTAACAACAAGATATGAAGTGAGTAGAAAAGTGCCAGAAGACAATAGAGAATAAAAATTTTTTCGCGGCGGTGGTGGGGTTTGAACCTGCGACCTTATTGGTACGACAACTCCGCCTGGCAGGTGAGAGCGTGGCTCTACCGTGTGAGCTATCCACGAACACAAAAATATTCGTTTCAAACCCAAAGTCATTTCTAGATCCCTCTCTCACCCACTTCTTGAGATCGCCGATTCGTTCGCCACCATCGCGAAGTAATTTTGACCAGCAGTTAAGCTTAATAGCCAATATTCTCATCACAAACATATAACATAGAAACGATTGAGACATTGAGTATGCTCCGGTGTATGGGGTGAATTTTTAATTCAGAAAAGTGAGTGGAGCAGGCACTTATGTTGGTAACAACAAGATATGAAGTGAGTAGAAAAGTGCCAGAAGACAATAGAGAATAAAAAATTTCTTCGCGGCGGTGGTGGGGTTTGAACCTGCGACCTTATTGGTACGACAACTCCGCCTGGCAGGTGAGAGCGTGGCTCTACCGTGTGAGCTATCCACGAACACAAAAATATTCGTTTCAAACCCAAAGTCATTTCTAGATCCCTCTCTCACCCACTTCTTGAGATCGCCGATTCGTTCGCCACCATCGCGAAGTAATTTTGACCAGCAGTAGAGCTTAATAGCCAATATTCTCATCACAAACATATAACATAGAAACGATTGAGACATTGAGTATGCTCCGGTGTATGGGTGAATTTTTAATTCAGAAAAGTGAGTGGAGCAGGCACTTATGTTGGTAACAACAAGATATGAAGTGAGTAGAAAAGTGCCAGAAGACAATAGAGAATAAATTTTTTTTCGCGGCGGTGGTGGGGTTTGAACCTGCGACCTTATTGGTACGACAACTCCGCCTGGCAGGTGAGAGCGTGGCTCTACCGTGTGAGCTATCCACGAACACAAAAATATTCGTTTCAAACCCAAAGTCATTTCTAGATCCCTCTCTCACCCACTTCTTGAGATCGCCGATTCGTTCGCCACCATCGCGAAGTAATTTTGACCAGCAGTAAAGCTAAAAAAAAACCTGCCAGGCGGAGTTGTCGTACCAATAAGGTCGCAGGTTCAAACCCCACCACCGCCGCGAAAAAATTTTTATTCTCTATTGTCTTCTGGCACTTTTCTACTCACTTCATATCTTGTTGTTACCAACATAAGTGCCTGCTCCACTCACTTTTCTGAATTAAAAATTCACCCCATACACCGGAGCATACTCAATGTCTCAATCGTTTCTATGTTATATGTTTGTGATGAGAATATTGGCTATTAAGCTTAACTGCTGGTCAAAATTACTTCGCGATGGTGGCGAACGAATCGGCGATCTCAAGAAGTGGGTGAGAGAGGGATCTAGAAATGACTTTGGGTTTGAAACGAATATTTTTGTGTTCGTGGATAGCTCACACGGTAGAGCCACGCTCTCACCTGCCAGGCGGAGTTGTCGTACCAATAAGGTCGCAGGTTCAAACCCCACCACCGCCGCGAAAAAAATTTTATTCTCTATTGTCTTCTGGCACTTTTCTACTCACTTCATATCTTGTTGTTACCAACATAAGTGCCTGCTCCACTCACTTTTCTGAATTAAAAATTCACCCCATACACCGGAGCATACTCAATGTCTCAATCGTTTCTATGTTATATGTTTGTGATGAGAATATTGGCTATTAAGCTTAACTGCTGGTCAAAATTACTTCGCGATGGTGGCGAACGAATCGGCGATCTCAAGAAGTGGGTGAGAGAGGGATCTAGAAATGACTTTGGGTTTGAAACGAATATTTTTGTGTTCGTGGATAGCTCACACGGTAGAGCCACGCTCTCACCTGCAAGGTAAGTGCAGAGATTCTATTAAAAACGTTTTATTTATTTATATTTTTTCTATTTTATAATTAATTTTTTAAATCTCGTTTTCAATTAATATATTTATTTCAATATTTATATATTTATTTTGTTTGAGTTTATCATCCTCGCAGCATTCTCATAAACCATGGTCGAAGGGACGTTATTCGAAATGAATAGAAAATAAAAGACAGCAGAGTCGCATCCCTTATGTTTTTGTTTGTTTTCCGGTGATGGTGTAAAGTGTAAACAGAGAGTTGAGAGTTCAAAGCAGTGTCCAGTTGATTGTGATTGACTGACTCAGAATTTCCTTCACTTTCAATGTGTTCAGTTAGTGAGTGTGATGTTGAATATCAGCGGTATCTCGAAGGAAAATTTGAACATCATAATCATAGATTTGATGTTGACCATAGCCATGGGGCTTGGCTCAATTATTACTCGAATGTAGGCTCGACTAAGACTTAAACTTTAACCCTACAAACTACAACACCCATCCCATCACCACTTTTTATATATAGATAGATAGTAACTGACAATTTATATTTATATTAGACTATATAGACTTAACTTAACATGAACTAATTCATAGAATTCCGATAGAGATATCGAAAAGCGGGAAATTGGGAACTGAGTTATGATCGGTTTCATCATTCAATCGTAGGAAGCTTATGCAATGTACAATTTCAATTACAATAATAACCATTACCATTACTCTTGACTATTTTTTAAATTATCATTTATTTGTCAAGCCCCAAGCAAGTCAAGGTAGCAGTTTGTAGTTCGATTATTAATATTATTATTATTATTATTATTATTATTATTATTATTATTATTATTATTATTATTATTATTATTATTATTATTATGACTGCAATTCAAGCTGTAATAAAGGAAAGTTCTCATACTTTGACAGGACTTTGAATTAAATAGCATCAGAATTTAACTTGAGCCAAATAATAAAATAATTAAGCGCCTAAGAAAAAAAGAAAGGTACTACCGCAAACTCGGGGACCCAAATAATTTTTGGGTTTTGGGAGGGGAGAAACCTTTGGGGGGGGGGGGGGGGGGGGGGGGGTGGGGGGGGAAGGGGAAACTTTTTTTGTTTTTTTAAAGTCTCTCCCCTCCCAAACCCCCAACTAGACTTTTTTTTTTAAAGTTTCCCCCCTCCCAAACCCCCAAAATATTTGGGTCCCCAAGTTTGCGGTAGTACCAAAAAAAAAAAAAAAATACTCAGAAGATAAAAAAAAACGAAAAAGAAAAACAAACTTGTCAGTGATTTATCATGAAAATTCATTCCCCTTCGTATTGCGGTTTCACATCATAATTGAATTAATCTGGATCCACGACTAAATAAATATGTCAACTTACATAGTATACCACCATCAATTTTTAAAAAATGAAATTCATTCATAACTTAGTTTAACTATGCAACCACTTTTCTCGGTAACCCAAACACCTCACTTTTCCAGCAATCTGTAAGATTAGAGAATTTTCCTGTTAATGGAATTCATAATAATAATAATAAGAAGAAGAATAAGAATAATAATATTAATAATAATCTTTATTGTCTAAATAGGCAATTATTGTTAGGTTACAGCTCTTGTAATAGAGGAAAAAAAGTACGTAATTAAAATAGTAGTAATAATGATGATAATAATACTGATATTCCCAATCAAAGTAAGCATAGTAAATCCAGTAAAGGCCTTTAAAATGTCAGCAATGTATGTCTTGTACATTTCATACAGCAGGGGTACTGCAAGGTTATTCATCGATGAGAAGCTGAATAAAAAAGAGCATTTTTAAAATTTCCTTTTTTCTCTCTTTATTTTTTAGTTTGTTCATTATTTTTTGAAATATCAATGAATTCTTGATAAAAGATTGAATATCATATTTGTCATGGCACTCAACAGTTTATATTCATATTCTCTTCTGTTACATCCCCTTTTAAACCCACAATGGACATAGTCCCACTTAAACCCAAGTGATATCCTAACACCCTTTGTACTTAGCTTCCATGACGTTGGAAGAACATACTTAGGAATGGAGGTCACCTTGGTCAGAGAACAGTTTATTTTACTTGACTGAGACAGATTCTTGGTTATTTAAACAAGACTTTGATTAGTTGACCTCTAGAAGTAAACACGATACTGTATGTCAAGTTCATTTTTATCAAGATTTTATCTTAAGCAAGTTTATCTTACATAGATAGACTCCATTGCATATTCATGCTCTAGAATAAAAACATAAAATTTCTTATACACTTGTCGGATTTTTCCATCTTTGCTTTTTGCCACTTCCTCAGTATACTATTATTTCATGCTTTCATTACAGATCACACATATTTTACTCTGCAAGATTAAAAATCTCAATCAGAAATGAGTAGCGAAAAAGAATCCAATGAGGCAGCTGCCTCGGGAAATGGGACCAAAACAGAGACAAATAAAGAGGTAAAATAAATCTTGTTATGTTTTGTTGCTTTTTTTTCAATGTTTATGGATGGATTTAAAACTGTGAAAAATGGAATACATGTATTTTTGTGTCTCCATCCGAAAAAATGTAAGTTCATCTCACAGGTATTTGGTCTCGTCCTACGTTAACTGTTCATGTTGGCTGGGGACACCTTGTAAAGCGCTTTGAGCATGTTTAGTGGATATTGACAAATTGCCACTTTTTTGAGGACAATAAAGATTTATTATTATTATTATTATATTGTGCTATATTAAAGTTCAATTTTTTCTCTTTTTTTTTGATAGCATGATAGCAAAAATATTATGAGGCATTATTGGGAACTCCTTCGTAATTCCAAACACAGGAGTACAAGAATCTTATAATATTTCAACTTTCAACCCTTGTTTTATTTTGTTTCCAATTTCTATAATTGTTTTAATTGCTTTTAAAATATTTTCATTTCAGGAAGGGAAAGATAGTACAAGTTCGGGTAAGTCAGAAATATTTTTTTAAATTTAAAAAATATATTTTATATTATTCTTTTATTATGTCCATGCTCCCTGCTAATATGATGTTTAGTGCTTCAACCTTCTCCTTACCACCCAAAGGAAAATCGTTACATTTGTTACAGTATAACCAACAATTTTCTTGTTCTGATTGCATTTTGTTATAGTTATAGCTATCAAGACTCGACACTGTGTTGCAGAGCTCATTTTTCTGAACAAAACAAGCATATGCTGGTTACTATTCTCTCTGAAAAATCTATTTTTGTGTTGGGTGAGTGTGAAGTTTAGGGTAAAATTTTGAAAATAGCTGGTAAGGAGAGAGTTAATCATACCACAAATAAAACCAAAAATGTTTTTTAAAAAGTACCTAAAGAATGCATTGAGATGTGTTACAAATTACTTGTCATTCTCAGTCATTTGTGGTGAAACAAATGCAAACACAACAACATACACAATGTTTTTCGCATTTCTGATGACCCAAGGCGTTTATAGGCTTACTTTAACATTGTTGTATAAATTTTGATAATTCAGCTTTTATACAGCGCAATATCCACTAAACATGCTCAAAGCACTTTACAAGGGGTCCCTGTCCAACAGCAACATTTAACATTTAGGACAAGACATGAATCCTGTAGGTGATATTATCATTTTTTCGGACAGAAATGGCCAGGTACTCGTTTTACACCTCAGGGATGCCACTTTTCCGGTTTTAGCCGGAAATCCGGTTTTTTTACCACCAGCCGGTTTTAATCCGGAACCTCCGGTTTTTGTCCGTCGTCACTATTCCAAAAAAAAAAAAAAAAAAAATTTTTTTTTTAAAGAAGAAGAAAAAAATCGAGATTTGAGCCGGAACTTTTTCGCCGGGTGAATAATTTGGGCTGTCACCGCCGGTCGAATATTTGGGCACCTAAATGGTAGTTTATCTCCGCCCATCCCCATCACAATTCCTCCTTTTTAAAAAAAAAAATTTGATAAATAAACAGTGATTTTGAGAATTTCTCAGAATTTTTCCGCTGAATTTGCCATGTCAAACATTTCCCTCAAAACCACAAAATCACCATTATGTCTTATGTCATATTTTGACACCAGTGCAATAGTCTCGCGAAATTTAGTGACGGTCCCGTTTTTATGACGTCGGGCCAGACTGAATGGCACCAGATGTCACAATTGACACAGACGACCAGTGGTGTTCTTTGATTAGCAAGTTGATGGTTGAAGGGGAAGGGGAGGGACAAATATCTCTCTCTCTCTCTCTCTCTCTCTCTCTCTCTCTCTCTCTCTCTCTCTCTCTCTCTCTCTCTCTCTCTCTCTCTCTCTCTCTCTCTCTCTCTCTCTCTCTCGCAACCATCCATTAAATCTTTACAAGAACTAAATTTATGTTTAATGATAAGAATGGATTTATACTAGTAATAGTAATATATTACATAATACCAATACAAAACTATGTTCCTGTTATTTTTACACTTTGCTTGCGTTTGACCGATAGACGGAGACACTTTCCTCCTTTTTGACAAATTGCTATTATTATCACTGAAAAAAAACCACTCACCAAAACCACTACATCATCTCTACCACCACTACTATTACAACCACCACCACATCATCATCCCTACCAACACTACTACTACAAATAACACCACATCATCCCTACCACCAGTACTACTACAACTACCAGCACATCGTCATTCCTACCACAACTATTACAACCACCACCACACAATTATCTCTAAAAGACCACCACTACTACAACCACCACCACATCATCATCCCTACCACCACTACTACTACAACCACCATCACATCATCATCTCTAATACTACTACTACTACTACTACTACTACTACTACTACTACTACTACTACTACTACTACTACTACTACTACTACTACTACTACTACTACTACTACTACTACTACTACTACTACTACTATCACCACCACATCATCATCCCTACCACCACTCCTACTACAACCACCACCACACCATCATCCCTACCACCACTACTACTACAACTACAACCACATCATCAACCCTACTACCACTACTACAACCACCACCACACCATCATCCCTAGCGCCACTACTACTACAAATAACACCACATCATCCCTACCACCACTACTACTACAACTACCACTACATCATCATTCCTACCACAGCTACTACAACCACCACCATACAATCATCCATACGACCAGTACTACTATAATCACTACCACATCATCCCTACAACCACTACTACTACAACCACCACCATCATCATCCCTACTACAACCCCCAAATTTAATTACACTTTCAACTTTTGAAATTCTCCGAGTCGTGTCAGAAATTGCTGCGAGACAAATTTTGGATCGAATCTCAGTGAATTTGAGTGAAGTTTAAATGAATAGGTTATAGTTGCATGGGTGGGTCATGATCTTCACAATGAAAAATTTTCTCCTTTTATGTGACCAGTCATTCTCACCCCTGATAGCTATTGATATTAATTTGTCTATATTTTGTTTTTAGCACCTTATTTTATCAATTTGAAAACTGTTAACTCTCCTTTCTTTTGTGTGTTATTTGCTCTCAATTGCAATAATAAGTACTGAAACAATATTCCATATTTGATATTTTTCAAATCCCTACAAAGCCCTTGACGTTGATTTGTATCTCGTCCGCCCAAGTTTTCAGGCTTTTTTTAATTTGCCTGGTGGCATCCCTGACACCTGAGTACAGTGAGAGAATGTGAGTAAAGAGCCTTTTCCAAGACTCAACTATGCGCCGAACAAGGCTCGAACCCAGGATCTTCCTATCCGAAAGCGAGTGTCATACCACAAGACCACATAGCCGTTGTAGTTGAAGCGTAGGGTTGAGAGTATTTCCATTACCACAATGAGACCATAACAATATGCTTCAACAGTCGTGACGTCCGTTTCCTCATAATGACGCATGGTAACTTAGTGATTGGCTTTAAACTATTGGAACAATGGCGGATGCCCTAATGAAATATTTCTTCAACGAGCATAAAAGCGTATCCAGAGGGAAAATAAAAAACCCATTATAAATCTGATCATGTTTTGACTTTTAAACATTCTGATCACAAGACATATGAAAAGTTCTAGCCAGCATGAAGAATAAAAAGTACCAATTTTCTTTGTTTAGAACCACGATGGCCGCCGTTGCTGGGCGACGTGACATCAGACTATTGAATCCAATTGGGGTTATCAGACCTGCAAATATGTTCACGTCTGAAACAGAAGAATATTGTTAGGACGTGTCTAGGGAAGACCAAATTCTTGGTCTCCCTAGCCAAAATAGACCATTTATTTGGCTAGGGAAACCAAGATTTTGGCTACCCGGCGTAAAACCGTATTTTCGTTTGTGGACCTTGTATTTCTTTCTGTTTATTTATTGCTTGATTGTGTTATGTTTTTTTAAACCTTGTAATAATATTATTATTTTCTTTAAAAAAAATTTTTTTTAGTTTTCATTTTTTTTAAACATCTTTTTTTGGTTCCTCAATTTTCTCTTAGTTTCAATAATAGTTTAATTTTCTGGGAGAGGGTAGGGGCGGGGTAAAATTATTACAAAGCCTTTTTAAAAAAAGAAAGAAAAAAAGAAAAAAAAGAACAGCAACAAAACGAAACAAGTAATAAATAAATAGAAGGGAAATAAAACTTCGTCTCTTCAACATAAATCAAAACACGACCCAGATAATTAGATGCAAATGGCACGAACTATGCGGCAATTGCCCTTTACGCATGTCATTTGGATCAAATCAACATTTTCGTTGCTAAGCAGCAGACTGTCAACTATCAAAGATGCGACGAGGGATTGAGTGGGATACCTTCGCTTGTAAAAAAATCTCCCTACCCCCCCCCCCCCCCCCCCCCCCACTCCTCGTCTTTCACAGCTTCCTTTCACTTTCTATCTGTCACACCCCCTCCCTCCAAAAACAACAATTAAAATTAAATGACTATGTGGCGATTGAGGCTACCAACCGTTTGTATTGTTTGGGTAGGTACGCGGTCGAGGCAGGGATTATATGTACATTAGAATCCGGAAAACGCACAAAATAGGTCTCCCGTTTATTGTTGTTTACATTGTAGATAATACACTTTTAGTGAAATCAAACAGGCACAAATGAAATTTTATATTAGTTTAATTCATCATATATGGCTAAATTATTCTGAAAATCAGGGTCGAAATAGTTCTTGTATTATTCACACAAGCGCATTAATTTTGAATAATTAACTTTACAATAGTCTAAAAATAGATCGACAATAATTTTGATAATTGTTACCATTTGTTTCATAAAATATGAATATCTAGACATTATTTGGTAGGTGATCGAATATTTATGAGTATATGCTTCTTTTGCTACCTTATAACCACATATTTATGGTTATTTTTCCCAAAAATTTGCTACGGAAAGCGAGCGGCCTTAGGTATGAGCACGTGTTTACCATGTGCTTCCAGACTCTTGTTTTGACGGCGGTTAACTCAAAATGTTTTGAAAGAAAAATGGAAAAAAAAGGAAGAATGTGACATCGCAGATCTTCCCATATGCTGTTCTTGCACAGTGCTTTCCAGTGCGCTTGAATTTTTAGGGCTGTGTATGCTGCATACATCGGTCAGTGTCGATGTGTACATATTATGCAGGTCTGACATCCGAACCCACTTATGGGCCTAGTTTAACAATGTTGTAGAGGAGACAATATTTTGCTTCTTTTTTTTTGAGATTTCCATTACAACACAATGAGCCCATAAGGACTTGGGTTATCAGACCAGCAAATCAGTGCACGTCGGTCAGTGTGTTTTGCTACAGGAGAACATCTTTAACAAAATCTTGAAGCGTTAATAATTACTGGTTTATTCCGATCGACAATGCAATCTTTCTATAGCTAAATTATACGGAGCTCACAATCACAATGTGTTGTGGAGGTACGATGCAGTGAATTTAAATTTATTTTTTAAAGTTCTATTAAAAGATGGAGGGTAATATTTGCATAATGTAAATGAGACAGAATAGCTTCTTTCATATCATTGTCTTGTTTTATTATGTTTCTGGTGATGCTTACAAGTTGCAATAGAATAGAGGGTATTATTACTAGTATTATCTATTTACAATTATGGCTCCAAGGCTGCACAATACCTTGATTGGCAGAAGAACAAAGTATTGACAAACAAAAATTAGGTTCTAGTCTTTGATATTTGAGTTTTATTCAGTTAGATCTTAGTCTTTCTTATCTAGATAATAGATAGCTAGGTTTACTTTAGATCTGATGGAAACTACTTTCATAGACCAGGGTCTGATTCGGGAGGCCTTCTGAAAGCTCCTGACGCTAAGGGAAACAACCCAAATATTCCCTCAACTACCCGTAAGAAATAATAAAGCCAAGTACCTTTAACTAATCCTGATAATAATAGGAAAAACAAATACACCAAGCACCGTTATTAGGACATTTAACTAACCCTAAGAATAAAAAAAATCCTCTGGCATCGAGCTTACCCTTATAGTTCTGCTTTGTACTATATTTCAATACTAAGAGATGCTAAACCGAGGAGCTTTCGGAAGGCCTCCCTTTGATTCAGAGATAGGAACCAATTGCTCCGTTCAGATTTACAACTAGAAGTTCATTCATTAAACTTTGCTTTCAAATGCACGCCATTAATTTTAGAAACTTGTGTTTCAGTATTGAATGCCTTTACATAGAAAAAAAAACCAAAAAACAAAAGGATTGTCTTGTGTGATTGCGCCTCTTTGCGTCTCAATTACATATTTTTTAAAAAGTAGTCCTTCAGAGCCAATAGGCCCACAGAGCCTGAGTTTGTCCCAGTTTCTGTGGCGGGCGGCACTGTGGTCTTGTGGTAAGACACTCACTTTCAGATCTGAAGGTCCTGGGTTCGAGTCTCCCTCGGCGCATTGTTGAGTCCTTGGAAAAGGCTCTTTACTCACATTCTCTCACTGCACTCAGGTGTAAAATGAGTACCAGGCCGTTAACAATATTGTTCTGTCCGGAAATATATATATAATATCGCTTAACAGGCGTCATGTCTCATCCTTCATGTTAAGTGTTGCTATTGGCCTTGGTCCCTTTGTAAAGCGCTTTGAGACTTTGAGTGGATATTGTGCTTTATAAAAACTCATTCATTTTTATTTCTATAGCGTGAAATGAACAATAGCAATTGATTGCTATCCTTTGGATAGGATAATAGTCTATCTCAAAGTACTTTCTGCAAGATCTAATAGACCCAGCTACCCAATCACTACTGCATGGATAGTGTTAGAAAAAAAATATTACTTCACCCGGGATTGATATGTCACTTTGCATGTGAAATGAGTGCTCTACCAACTGAGCTATCGGGACCCCCAAAAACATTTTTAAAGTGAGTGTCACATTTTTCAGTCGACTTTCTTCGTGAATATTTGGCAAGGTCTCTCGGTTTGCGTGAAAAACCAGAACAGATACTAGAGGAGCTGACACTGGAAGGAATAGCCAAGTACATCAACAGTGATAAATGTAAAAACATTGTCACCATGGCAGGTGCTGGTATTTCTACATGTGAGTATTTAACATTAACAAGTATAAGGATTTGGTATAATATGTCACAGTGAAA
>NW_027628221.1:0-4471 GCF_034508935.2 Berghia stephanieae | reverse complement strand
ATTTTAATTTTTTTAAAAAATTTTTTTTTTTAATTTTTATTTTTCCCTTTTAAAAAAAAAAAAGAACACAAAAAACCCTAAAATTTTTTTTTAAACCCCCTTAGAATGAACCCGAAAAAAACCCTTTTAAATTTTAAAAATTTCAAGGAAAACAAAACATGACAAACATCGAAAAAAAAGGGAATAGAGCAAATTTTTAAATTTCCTTTTTTTGGTGTTTCCCAACCATCAATAAACGATAATCTTTTCGGGTTTTTTTTTCCCCATTTTCTTAACTTTTCTGAAAAAAAATTTTGGGCCCCTATTAAAATTGTTTTTTTTTTTTTTTGGAGTTGAAAAAAATACGGAACCCTTTTTTTAAAAAAAAGTTTGCAAATGCAAAAACAAAATTTTTATTGGTTTAAATTTTTTTTTTCCCAATTTTAAATAAAAAAAACGGGGAAAAGGGGGCAGTAAAATTTCCGAAAAAACCCCCTTTTTTCCCCCCGAACGGTGTTTCCCGGGCTATTGGTCTTGAAATTTTAAAATTAATTTTTTGGGGGGGGTTTTATTAAATGAAAAAAAGGGATGCCAAACCATAATTTTGGGTTAAAAGGCTTCTTTGCCCCAACGGATAAGAAAAAAATAATACTTTTTGTAAAAACCCAGTTTTTTTTTTAAAAAAATAACTTAGCGGTAAAAATGGAAAAAAAAATTTTTAAGGGGGCTTGGGGAAAAATTTTTTAAATTTAATTTATTTGACAAAAATTTTAACTTTTTTAAAAATTTAAAAAAATCGTGTTTTAAAAGGATAATTTCTCCGCTTTAAATGAAATAATTAAAATTTAAAAATTTTTGGGGAAAAAAGTTTTAAAAGGGGATGGGGGGGGTTTTTAAAGGGTTTGGCTTAATTTAAAACCTTTGGATTTTCTTAAAAATAAAAAAGGGTAAAAAAAAAATAATTTTTTTTTATTTTAAAAAAAGAATTCCCTTTTTTTTTCCCAAAAATTTGCGCGTTTAACTTTTAAAAGGGTCCTAAAGAACAACTTTTAAAATATTTTTAAAAAAAAGCTTGACTCGCGGGGGGGTGGGTGCTATTCATCTATTTCGCAGTGAGTATTTATATTTTTGGTTTAGAAAAGTTGTCCTTTAAATCTCGACGGTTAAATTAACTTCCCCGTGTGGTGCCCGAGGTCCCTCAAATGAGAGGGGTGCAAGAATTTGCCCAAAAGCCAAGACCCGCGGGGCGTAGAAGCGGAAATAAAGGTGTGGGGACTTTCTCTTTTTTAGTGACGGGCCTCCCGTTTGGGGGGGGGGTTTTGAAAAGGGTTAAAATCCTTCTGTAAAACTCAAATTTTTTAAAGAAATCCGAAAGGACAAAATTTAAATTCCCTTTTTTTTAAAAAACTTGGGCAACCGAAGAGTTTTGCTATGACAGAATGTAATGAAAGACAAAGACAAAGCCGAAAGGATGATAAGGGAAAGGAACGAGAGAAAAGGTAAGCCCCAGGATAGAGGAGGATGGGAAAAACTGTTTGTTCCCGTGGCTATTAAACCCCGACCCCAAAAAGGTGAAAAAAAGGTTTTTTAAAGATTAATTTAAAAAAACTTTACCCCCCTTTCATCTTGGCAACACTGTTTGAGCGATTTTTAGAAGGGAATTTTTTGGCCCAAAATTTAAAAAGACGTTTAACCCTGTATTTTCAGAGAGGAAAAGGTAAGATAATGTGAGAAAATAGGGTTTTACCATGAATTTGACGTGCGCCCCCTTTCGCGGGTTTTAACCCGGGGGCCAATAAACCGGGCGTCGAGGCCACAGGCCAGAAAGCGGCAGACCACAAGAGAACAGCTCGTAAACCCGGATTAATTGTGCGGCTTTTGGGGGTTTGTGGTAAAACTCTCTTTCCGATTGGAAGGTTCCCGGGTTCGAGCCTTTTGTCGGCGCATAGTTGAGTTCTTGGAAAAAAACTTTTTTACTCCATTCTCCACCGGCTCGGTTTTTAAATTTGGTTTCCTGGCCGTTTACGGGGTTGTCTTTGACCGAAAAATGTAAAGTGCTTTTAAAAGGGCGTTTGTCCCGTTTTCCGGGCATGTTAAAAGTTCCTGTTAACCAGGGTCCTTTTAAAGCGCCCTTTGAGCACATTTAGGGGGTATTTGGTATATAAAAGCTCATTTTTTAAAACTCAGGGAGAAACCCTGATTAACTTTTCTTAATGCTGGGCCCAAATTTAAAAAAAAATGTTTGGGCACTTTGGTCCGGCGGTAAAGGGGGGTTAAAATTTTTTTTTTACCATGTTGTAAGCTCGGACTCCATATCCGTTTTGAGTGATTGGCCTATTTTATTTCAAGAAAAATTTTAAATTTAAATTTTGGGAGTGTTTGGGTTAGGGGGGAGAAGGGTGGGTTTGGAAGATTATTGAAAAGTTTGGGAAAGGCATTTTGCTGGGGAAATCTAAAAAAAAACCCTTTTATAAAATTTTACCCGAAAATGTCTTGAAAAATCTATCGATTAAAAAAAATCTCATTTTTTGGCAAAAACTTCAAACCCGGGAATTTTACAGTTCCTTTGGGTTTTAGGGTTTTTTTAAAAAATGGGGTTTATTTTAAACGATTGATATTTTAGGACGAGTTTTTTGGCCAAAATTTTGAAAAAGGGGTTTTCTTCAGAAATAAACCAGATTTCCAATTTAAAGTTTGGGAAATAGGAAAAGAGATGGATTGAGTAAAACATGGGTAGGGTGACTTGGGGACCCCTTTTATGGTTTTCAGACTATTTATTTTTAGTTTTTTTTTAAAGTTAGGTGTTAGAGTAAAATTTGGGGAAAATCTCTTGAAATTTTTTAACCCCCTTGACCTTTTGTCCGCCCAAGCGAGCGAGAAAAGGGTTTTTTGATTAAGTGTCATGTAGATCAACATAAAAAATGATTTGCATCTTGTATTATTCTTGAATGCAATTTTCGTGTTTCAAAAAAAACTTATCCCCCTTATTTTTTTTTTTTTTTTTTTTTGGTGTCATTCCAAAATAAAGATTTTGTTATGAAAAAAAAAGTTTGTTGCTAAAAATCTAGCCCAGGCCCCCTTTTTAATCAAAAAATCGAACGGGGGGTCCTTTTAGGGGAAAAGTCTGAAGTCAGAATCCGGGTTTCAATGAATTTGGTTCAAAGGGGAAACCCAAAACAGAGGGAAGACTTTTGAGGGAAAGAAATCGTTCAAAACCGGTCGGTCCATTTTAAAAAAAGAATGAATTTGGGTTTCACTTAAAAAATAAATTGATCTCACAATCCACAAATTATATTTTAAAATCTATTTTCCCGGGAAGGGTATTTATTTGTTTAGATTTTTTTTAAATTAGCGAAATGACGTGAGGTAAAAACTATTATTTTTTTTCCCAAATTCCGTTTCATTTTCTTGAAATAAATTACTTTTGGGGTTTGTCATTTTTTCCCATTACCCCAAAAATTAAATTTTTGGGGAACTGTATTATTTTTGCATTATAAAATACGCCCTTTTTAAATTTATCACCATTTATTGTATTTTTCTTGTATTTCATTGAAAATCCCTTTTTTTTGTGAGAAAGGTTTGGAAAGATAAAAATGTTTAAAGGGTGATATTCTATAAAAGTAGTCCAACAGAAAAATGGGCCCCAAAAAGAAATAAAAAATTTTCCCCCGATTTAAAGCGGGAAATTGGGGCAATAGAAATTTTCTTGCTACATCTGGATTTTGGGCGTTGGGCTACTTTAAAAAACTTTCCACCAGATCTATTTAGGGCCCAATACCCAATCACTGTGGGTTTGGCAGGGGAGTTAGGAAAAAGCTCTTGGGCTTACCCCGGGGTGAATTTTGGTCCCCTTTTGGGGTTTTAATGAATGTTTGTACTATGAGTTTCGGGGTTCTTTCAATTTTTTTTTTTTTAAAAAATTTGTCAAAAGAAAAAAAAAATTTAAACTCTTGGTTGAGCTTTTATATAGCGCGATATTACTAAACTGGGTCAAAGCGCTTTACAAAAGGGTCCCCCCACCAACAAAAAACACGTATCGTGTAAAACCCGGGGCATGGGGGCCTGAAGGCGATAATACAATTTTTTTTCCCCACCCGAGGGGCCCCAAAAATGTTAACGGCCAGGTAAATCATTTTACCCCCTGTGTACGGTGAGAGAAATGTGAGTAAAGAGCCTTTTCCAAAGGGCTCAAAAATTGCGCCGAGCCCGGGTCGAACCCAGCCCCCTTCCCAAACCCAAAACCCAAAGGGGGTTCCACCCAAAAAAACTTTTCCCCCTGGGTGACAGGTAAAAAAGCTTCTAGTTTTAATTAAATGTACGATGTTTAATTTAATGACTAGAAAGCAAACTGCCAAATGGAATTGGCGTAGTGCGCAAAAAAAAATAAAAAAGGGCGATTTGGGGACATCATTTGCAAAGTAAAAATCTGACCCACGACCTTTGGGGGGAAATACTGGAGAACCATGAAAATATATCACGAATGGGTTGTAAA
>NW_027628220.1:0-4469 GCF_034508935.2 Berghia stephanieae | reverse complement strand
TTTTCTTTTTTTTTTATTTTTTTTTTATTGTTTTTTTTTTTTTGTTGGGTTTTTTTTTTTTTTTTTTTTTTTTTTGTTTGGTTATTTTGTTGGGTGTTTTTTTTTTTTTTCGTTTCCGTTCCCATACTCCTGTTATCATGTTTTAAAGGGCTTTGTTGATGAGGATTGAATCCTGTCAAGGACTTACTATTTTTAAAGATAGCGTTTGACTGCCCACTATAAATGACCTAGGGCTCTGTATTCATTTTGATGAAACTTGTAAAATTATAGTTTCCATAATTGAATGTTGATTGGAAAAAAGTTTTAATAATATTACTCTGTGATCGTCTTCTATAGCAAAGCAGTCCCTGTTTTTCCCCTTTTTTTGTTGTGTTGATAGTTTTTATCTTTGTTCTTTTCGTTCGTCTTTAGTTACACCCGATTTTGTGCTCAGATAAAGGATAATTTTTGCGAATACTCTTTAAAATTTAAAAGGCCCGACTTTTTGGGATGGGCAAATATGTAGCTGTTTGTCACCGTCTTTTTTGTAAAAATGATTCCCCTAAACCCCATATGTAAACTTTTCTAGGGTTTTTATATGATTTGTTATTTTGCTTAATGTGACCACCCTCCCTTTTTATCGTGTTCGGTAAAAGAAAAAAAATAAAAAGGAAAAATTTAAATTAAAAAATGAGAACGAAATTTGGATTTTTGCATTTTAAAAGGACTTTGTTCGATTATCCCAAATTTAGACCTAACCAGGTTCACATATTTTACTTTACACTTAATTTTCGCAACGTTGTTCATCCAAAAAAAATACATTTGTACCTTGGGAGAACAATGATGGTGGGACAAGCCTAAAATACCCATTAAAACCGAATTTCCAGGGAGTAACCAAAATCTCATTTATATATTTTTTTATAAAATATATTTATATATAATATATAATATTATTTTATATATATATATATATAATATATATATTAAATATATTATTTATATATATAATATATAAATATAATATAATATATAATAATATCTTTCATGGACACCAATACCAAAGTATACAACACACACATTATTCACGAACTAGGCTTTGCGAACTTCGTTTCTGTAGGTTATGAGTTAATGTGGGTTATGCATTGTATTTTTGGGGATATTGAAAGTTTTACGCCCCTCTTAAATTTATTGGGTTTAAAAGCCCGCTGTAGTGGAAATTTTACCAGGCAAAAAAGGGGGGAGGAAAAAAAAAATGAAGAATTTTGAGAAATTTGTTTTAACGAGTCCCCTTTTTTGGGCCCGGGGCCTGTTTACTTTGGGTTCCACTGTACACTTTCAGGCAAATTTTTTCATGTTTTGCGTCAGGAATCATAATTCTCTTTTTTTAGATTGTTTAAAGCAGAGATTTGGGGGTTCCCTTTAAGAATTTTTACCCTTTATTATGCCCTTTAGAAGTCTAAAAATTACTCAGGTCATTGAAATTTTCAGTTTAAAATCGGCAAAATTGTGTATGCCTAGAAGGGTAAGTAAACGAAACAATTAGATTCAGGGGGAAATATGAAAACATGACAAAAATATAAAATAGAGTAAGGCAGTAAAAAATAGCTGTAAGATAATAAATTGATTGACATTTACAATCTGGGGTAAGGGGGAGGGAGAGGAGGAATAGAGATACAGTGTAACATGCATTCGTCAAACTACATGGGATAGCCGGAAAAGTTAATTGAATCCGTGTTTCGACGACAAGATGAACAAGGCTGTAAGACAAGGCACACAGACTGAGTAGCCTAGTGTACAAGTATGGTAGAACGAGCCATTTTATGAATAGTTCTGCTCACTAATCAGCCTTTAAAATTAAAGGTAAGTTTTGTGAGTTGGCACGTTATATCCGGCTGGGCCGGATGTTATGAGTTTATTTTTAGCTAAACAGTAGCAACCATATAATTTCAATGTTAGCTACAATCCCGGTCGCATAGATTGATGACGTCACCCATGCCTTTTTGTTGGCAAAATAGTGAATATGGTAGAAAGCTGTTCTTACGCTAAGATAGTCTGCAGCAATGTGGGTTTAATTGGCCCCAAATTTTAAATTGTTTTACATGGATTGAACCAAGCTCAAACGCTGGTTTGTGCTCATTTTTTATTGCTTCCACATATGAATTTTGATGTGTGAGCTCGATTTGGGAACAACATATCTTAAATCTGATGTGGAAAAAGAAGATAGATGGCTCACTATCAATTGCTCTAGTGACTCGACTTTGGAGAAAAATGCCCTTTTCTGATATTACATATCACACTGGATTTAGTGGTAAAGATGACAGATGCCTCATTGATGGGCATATTCAATAAATGGTCACATTCTTAAAAGTGTGGTTTGTGAGTAAAATTAGTAACATTCACCATTCGTCGTTTGCTCCACCTTTTTTACATCTCCCCAATTGAAAAAGATTTGATTTGATTTAATCAATAAATGTGGTGGGGAATTTTGGGATAGCAAATCTTCCGCTTTATAATCGCTGGACAACCTCTCTTCGTCATTTTTACTCTTTGCTTTTGAAGGTGTTTTTTTTTTTTGAAAGATCATCTCCCAAAAAAGGTCTCTTTTTTTGATTCTGTATTTCTTCTGAAATTTGGCCTTGTTTTTATAATAAGATAATGGTTTTTTTTTCGGAAAAAAAATAAAGATACTTATATCATATGAGTTTGGGTCATAAAAAAAACCGACAATCGGCCTCAATATAAGAAGCTCCCCCATATATCATTAAACTACTGATTCGTCTCTTAGACAAAAGACACACACCAAAACCATACAGTGTAGCGCGGGGTATGGATGAGAGAATGTGGGGGATGAAGAGAGGGGGGAAGGCAATTTGGGAAGAAAAAAAATTGTGATGTCAAAATACTGGTCCCTATCTCATTGGAAGTGCAAAAACACTCTTCCAGAGGACCTTGTTCAAAATGATCTTTTTAGTTTCCGAGTGATGGCATCTTATTTCTAGTCGAGATATATGCTGGTTGTCAATAAAGTTTCATATTAAGAAATTAAGGAGAAGACACCGGTGTAAAAGATAGAGAACTGAACAAGTGTGTATGGAAGGATGCTAGACAAAGCAAGAAAGATATTTACAAGAAAAAGAAACATCCCAAAAAATCCGTCGACCTCGATGGGGATCGACCCAAACCTTTTGGAATACAATCACAGTAATTAACTTTCTGTTCGTGGACATCGTCATGTTTTATGATGTTATGTTTATCAGTATTCAGGCTATTAAAGTTCACAAAGGCTGCGACACTCTTTTCTCTCTCTCTCTCATCTCTCTCTCTCTCTCCCCCTCTCTCTCTCTCTTTTCTCCTCTCTCTCTCTTCTCTCTCTCTCTCTCTCTCTCTTCTCTCTCTCTCTCTCTCTCTCTCCTAAAGGTTGTCTCAGTTAGTCATAGAAACTGTGAAACTGTTCGTGGATTCTGTGAAAAGTTTACAAAGACAATAGACATTTGGGAATTCTACCTTTGGTTTTAAACTGTGAATGTGTCGAATGCATGTTACGAACCCTGTATCTTTGAATTGAATAGGTTTGAAATTATAACAGACTGCCAAATACTGACAACACGAATTGTTTCATTTTTTTCAAATGTTCTGGTAAAATGAAAAAAATAATGTTATATGTCATAGTATCATTACGTCGTGCATAGTATGGCTAATAATCATCTGATGGCTACTTTACAACCATATATATATATGTAATTTAGGACAATCCCAGACATATTTTGATTGTCCTGGGGTCCATTTATCTAAACACTGCCATTGTCACTACCTGGACACTGTGCTCCTTCTTTCATCTATCTTAATTGATCCCTTTGTATATATTAAAGAGCAACGAAAGTCATGATACCTCCTTGTTTTTTATCAAAAATGTTAATTTAGACATTATGATTTGTCCTGTCTCCAGTGGCGTGGGCCATTGGACGAATGGTGCCAGGCACCATACCAATCTTTTTAAAAAATCATTAACAGCATAATTTAATTAAAAATAAAACTGAGAGATTTTAACTCATTGTCTTTTGCCACTCGCCAACAACATACTGCCTTTTTATTTTCCCACTCTATAAGATTCCGAATCACGCACTGCGCCCACTCGTGTGTTGGTTGACATCACTGCGCGAATTCGTGACTGAATCAACACCGTGGTGCAGCAATCCAAACTCCCGTTAATGCTCTATCCATTAGTATCGCTACAGCTGATTGAGCGAGAAACTAGGTCGAATTATATTCTTCAAATAGCGGAACCCCTCGACTTGTGCCAGGATCTGAGAGCTCCACCGTTGACTGGGGGGCTGTGCCAAATTAGGGTAACTTCGGCCATCCAAAATATTCATTAACTGTCAAAAACACTGATCATTGTCAAGTTTATTTGTAAGCAGCAAAGAAAAAAAACATTAAAAAATTTAAAATATGACATATCAAAATCCCCCCCCCCCCCCCCCCCCCCCCCC
>NW_027628219.1:0-4472 GCF_034508935.2 Berghia stephanieae | reverse complement strand
TCCCCCCCTTTTTTCTTCCTCCCCCTCTCTCTCTCCTCTCTCTTCTTCTCTCCCCTCTCTCTCTCTCATCTCTCTCTTCATCTCTCTCTCTTCTCTCCCTCTCTATCTACTTCTATCTATCTATCTATCTAATCTATCTACCTTCTACCGCTCTCTCCTCCTCTCTCTCCTCCTCTCTCTTCTTCTCCTCCTCTCCCTCTCTCTTCTCTCCTCCTACTCTCTTCTCTCTCTCTCATCTCTCTTATTCTTTCTATATTATATATATATATATTATATATATTATATAAGCCCCCTTTATCTATTTATTTATTCTACATTCTACCTATCTTCCTTCTTCTCTCTCTCTCTCTCTCTCTTCTCTTATATATATATTATTATATATATTAATATATTATATATATATATATATAGTTATATATCCCCTTTATCTATTTATCTATCTACATTCTACCTATCTTCCTCTCTCTCTCTCTCTCTCCTCTCTCTCTCTCTCTCTCTCTCTCCTCTTCTCCTCTCTCATTCTCATCTCTAATCCATTCTCTTCTCTGACATTTATTCCTGATTGTTGTTGTGAAATGTCGTGAATCATTAAACCATGATAACAATCTGATGTAATTATTAATGGCAGACCATTGCAAGACATTGATCTGTCATAATGACGACAAAAATATAAATAATATCGAACAAATATTCAACTGTTTTAATAAGTAAATAACAATGTGAAATTGAATGTAAGCTTCAATTTTAATTACAAAAAACAGATAAAATAAACGTTTCGGGTTTCCCCTTATCAACAAAACAGGATGAATGAAACACTACAGATGCATGGCGATAATGCACAAATGGGCAGGAAAAAAATATGTTTCCTTTCTTCTATTATAATTCGTGCTTCCTTACAAAGGGACATACTATTTCCTGCCCATCAATGTTTGTTTTATTCATCTTAAACAACGCCCATTAACCACATTTCCTCATTCATCTGTAGTGTTTTATTCATCCTGTTTTGTTGATTTAAAGGGGGGAAAACACGAAATCGTTATTTGATCTGTTTTTGTAAACTAAATTGAAGCTTACATTCAATTTCACATTGTTATTTATATTTCTTCGAGCTTCGAGCAGTTAACATTTTACATTAACTGTTTTAATATGAAATATAAAATTTCCTTTAGTATCCTACCGACTGGTCTGAAAAATAAATGTAAATGGAACCAATTCATTTTGACAGAAGGTATTGGAGCGCAGCCTTCGTTAACTAATAGAAGGGAACGAATTTACGGCATTCAGCTCTAATTTATTGTTTTTAGCCAGCCATTTTTATGAGAAGTTCTCACTAAACTGTAGCATCAGATGTAAACGTTTAAGGTCACACACACTTTGTGCGTGTTGGTACGTTATACTATTAGTTAAAGAAGGGCTGCGTTCCAAAAACCCGAGTCATTCATCAGGATCTTTAATCACCCAATCACCTCGACCTCAATAATAAGATAATAAATGTGATGTGAATAAAATACAATATCACCAGCTGTGTAATAAATTAATTGAAACAGTTTTGTTTACATGACAATAGTCAAAAAGATTCACACACGAAATATTAATATATTAAATTACGTATTATTGTTCAATGCCATTAAGTAAAAATAATTCAAAGTCATCACAGGAGAAACAGTTCTTTTAGAGGAAAAAAAACGTAAGTTCCTTAGTAAGATCGGGTTGTTTAGTGGTTTTCATCGATCAAAACTGTCACTCCGTGATTGTTTTAAAAAATTAAAAAAAATTTACTGTTTCCAAAAAGGGGTCAAAAATTTTTAAAAATTTATTTGGTAGTAGTATTTAGAAAGTGGTTACCAGTTAGTAGTTGTAGGTTTTTAGTGTTGTTTTATTGGGGTTAGAAAGTGGTAGTTGGGTAGAAATTTGGTGTGGGATTTAGTTTTGGTGTATTTAGTGTTGGTGGTTGTTTTTTTGGGTAGTGGGTATTTAAAGTGGGAAGTATTTAGTATTTTGGTTTTTTATTTATTTAGTAGTTTTTTTAGTAGAAAAGGAAGTATTTATTTAGTTTTAGTAGTTAGGGGGTTGGGGTATGGTAGTTTAATTTAGTAGTAGTTTTTAGGAAAAATAAAGTATTTTAGTAGGTAGTAGTTAGGGGTAGTTAGTAGAAAGTAGTAGGAGAAATTTGGGGTTTGGTAGAAAAGGTAGTAGTTTTAAAATTAAGGGATAGTTTAATTTAGTGGTAGTTTAGTATAGAAATTTTTGTTAGTTTGACATTTAAGTTATTTTAGTAGTTAGTGTATTTTAGGGTTGGGGGTGTATTTTGTAAGTTTAGTGTAGAAAAGTATTTTTTAAGTGGGTAGTATTTAAGAAAGGTAGTTAGTTTGGGGGGGGGGGTAGTTTTAGTTAGAAAATAGTTTTTATTTTAAATTTTTGGGGGTCTTTAAGTTTTAAATTTTCCCAAAAGGGGGGGGGGGAAAAAAAACAGGAGAAAAAATAAATTTAAAAAACAAAAAAGGGATGTTAAAAAAAACCTTTTGGAAATTTTAAATTAAAAATTTTGGCCCCCAAAAAGGGAAAACCTTTTTAAAGGCCCCTTGAAAGGGGTCTTTTTCTCTGTAAAAACCCTTTCCACATTTTTCATTTTTGTCCCCCCAAAAATACATCATCACCCATCATTTTAAACCCATCACCCATCTTTTTTCTTTTCTTTTCCATATAATCTTTATCTTTTTCACCCTTTTATGCCCCCCCAAAAAAACTTTTTCCCAAGTATACTTTAATTCTTTTTTTAAAAATTTTTGGGGGCTTTTTGAAAAAAAAATTTGAAAAAAAAATTTTTCTAAGCACACATTTTTTATAAAAAAAAATTTTTGGTTTGGGCTTGGGGGAACGTTTTTAATATCCCCACCGGGTTTTCTTTAATTTGAATTCCGGGTTTCCCTTTCCATGAAAAAAAAATTTTTACAATTAAAAGGTTTTTCCAAAATTTCCCTCAGGGAAAAACAAAAAAAAATTCCCTTTAAATCAAAAAAAGTTATCTTTTAAACGGTGGGATGCTTTTTTTTTAAGTCCATTTTTTTTTTTTTTCACCCAAACCCAAAAAAATGCAGGGGAATTTTTAAAAATTTTCATAAAAAAAAATGATTTGGAAATAAAAGGGGTAGTGGAAAAATAGCACCGCGGGGAACCTTTAAATGTATTGTTTTGTTTTTTGTAGGATGAGTTACAGTATGTAAAAAAAAAAAAAATTATGAATTTGACCGAAGATACACAATCTGAAAATGTGCTGCGCATTTTCCCAAAAACGGAAATTTATTGTTGCCATTTCGCACTTTTGAGAATTTGTTCAAAGTTCTTTTTAAAGACTTTTGGTTTCTCCCCCATATTTAACCACCTGTGAAAAGGGATACTTGGTATTTTTTTGAATTCCATCAATTCTTTATCGATTTTGACCATCGAGCTTATTAAGTTATGTAAAACCGTAAAAAAAATGGTTTCGCACAAGATGCTGTGCTTTCGGAAAGAGCCCAAAATATGTAAAAAACCAGCCTGTTTCCAGGGGAAAAGGGGAGAATTTTCATTTAAGTCAGTTGGAGATGGGAAACAAACAACAAAAAAAAAAAAAAAACAAAAACAAAAAAAAAAAACAAAAAAAAAAAACCAAAAAAACACACATATTAAAATTTTTCCCATTTTTCACACTCTCCCGTAAATCTCGAAATTTCATTTATCATTTTTAAATCCTCTTTACGTTTACAATTTTACAAGAACCTTTAAGATCATTTACAGGGAAAAAAAAAAAACCCCTTGCTCGCTCCGTTTTTTTTACAGGTTACCCTCCATTCGACTTCGATTAAAAAAGATTTTTCAACTTTCTTTTAAAAATTTGAATTTTCCTAATTTTTTTGTCTAATTTCTCTCTGGGAATAAACGGGAGTAATTTTTTTTTTTTCCCCTCACTTTTTTGTCTGGGAAAAAGAAACCCCGTGATAAAATTTTAATTTGAGAGTTTTCGTTAGAAGCCCCTTTTAAGTCCGTGATCCCCCCTTTCTTTTTTTTTATTCTTTTTTTTTCTGTGCGTTTTTAAAGTATTACCCCATTTTCTGGTCCCCTAGGACTCGATTTGACGGGGTTCTTTGAAAAGAGGGCAGAGGATTTATAGGAGAAATTTGCAAATACGTCTTGAAAAAGACTCTCTTGGGAAAAATTCCCGCCCAAAACACTGAGATTCCAAAAATCAATCCAGAAGACGAAATGCCGGGGGGGCTATGACCCCAAACCCCAAACTTTTCTCACGTTTACATGTCCTCTCGGGATTTTTATTTGCAATTTTTTTTTCTTTGTTCTTTTAGTTTTTTCCTTAAGGGGTCCTGAGAGTCTCCAGTAATTCTTCCTTTCGTTAATTTTGGGATTTCGGGGGTTGTTTGAAACTGTTCACGTTGTGAAAGAAATTTTTTGCTGCTGTTGAACTTTTTGTATCTTTT
>NW_027628218.1:0-4475 GCF_034508935.2 Berghia stephanieae | reverse complement strand
CCGCCGGCCGCAGCGGGGCCCCCGGGGGGGGAGCGCGACGCGGCCGCCGGAGCGGGGCCCCCCGGCGCGCGACCCCGCGGGCCCCGCGCGCGCGGGGGGCCCCCCGCCGCCGAGGCGGGCGCCCCCGCGCCGCGCCAGCGGGCGCCCGCGACGCGACCCAGCGCCCCCGGGAAGCCCCGCGCGCGCCGCCGGCGCCCGCGCCCGGCCGCGCGCGCCGCCGCCGCGGGGCCCCCCCGCGCGCGCCGCGCCCGCGCGGCCCGAGGGGCCCGGCCGCCCGGGGGGCGGGGCCGCCGGCCGCCGGGCCCGGCGCGCGCGCGCCCCCGGGCGCCCGGGCCCGGGGGCCCCGCCGCCGGGGCCCCTTCCCGGGGGCCCCGCCCCACGCGCGACGCGCCCGCAGCCCGCACCCCGCCGGCCGCCGCGCCCGCCCGCCGCCCAGCCCGCGCGCGCGCGCGCGCGCGCCGCGCCCCCGCCGCGGGCCAAAGCCGCCCGCCCGCCGGCGGGGGCCCGGGGCCCGGGGGCGCCCCCCGGGGCCGCCGGCGCCCGCCCGACCCCCCCGCGCCCCCCCAAAGCGCGGCGCCCCGCCCGCGGGGCGACGCCCCCCCCGGGAGCCCGGCGGCGGCCCCCCCGAAACCCCGGACCCGGGGCCCCGGGGCGCGCCCCGCGCGCCGGCCCGCGCGCCCCCGCCAGCCCCGCCCCGCCCGCCCCGCCCCCGGACGCCCCCGCCGCCGCCGCGGCCGGCGGCGCCCGCGGCGCGCCGCGCCCCCCCGCCCCCGCCCCCGGGGCGGCGCCCGCCCCCGCCCCCCCGCGCCCCCCCCGCGCGCCCCCCCGCGCCGCCGCCGCGCGGGGGCCCGCCCGACGCCGCCGCCCCGCCCGGCGCCGCCGCGCCCCCGGGGCCGCCGCGCCCGCCGCCCCGCCGGCGCCCCCCCCGGGGGCGCCCCGCCCCCCGCGCGCCCGGGCCCCGCCGCCCCGGCGCCACCCCGCCCCGCCGCGCCCCGCCCCCGACCGCGCCCGCCGCCCCCGCGGCCCGGGGGCCCCGGCCCGGCGCCGCCGGGGGCGCGGGGCCGGCCCGCGGCCGCGCCCGGCCCCCCGGGGGCCCGGCCCCGGGGCGGGGCCCCGGGCCCGCCCCGCGCGCGCCGGCCCGGCGCCCCCCGCGAGGCCCCCCGGGGGCCCCCGGACCCCGGCCCGCCCCGGGCCGGCGCGGGGCGAGCGCCGCCGGGGCGCGGGGGCCGCCGGCGCGGCCCCGCCCCGGCGCCGGGGCCCCGGGGGCGGCCGCCCCCCGGGCCGGGGGCGCGCGGCGCCCCCCGGGCCCGGGCGCCCCGCCCCCGCGCGCCCCGCCCCCCGGGGCCCCGCGCGGGGCCGCCGGACCCCCGCCGGCCCCCCCCCGCGCGCGGCGCCCCGCCCGCGCCCCCGGCGCGCCCCCCGGGGGCCCGGCGGCCCCCCCCCCCCCCCCCCCCCGGCCGCCCGCGCGGGGGGCCCCGGCCCGGCGCCCGCCCCCCGCGCACGCCCGCCCGCCCGCCCCCGCGCGCCCCGCCCGCGGGGCCCGCCGCGCCCCGGCCCGCGCGCGCCGCGCCGCCGGGGCCGCCCGCCCCCGCGGCCCCGGGCCCCCCGACGGGGGCCCCGCGCCCCGCCGGGGCCCCGGGAAAGGCCCCCGCGGGGGCCGGCGGGGCCGCGCGCGCGGGGCGCCCCCGCGGCGCCCCGCGCGCGCGGACGCGCGGCGCGGGGCGGGGCCCCGCGCCCCGCGCCGCCGCCGCCCCCCCCCCCCCCCCCCCCCCCCCCGCCCGCGGCGCGCCCCCGCCGCCGCCCGCCGCCCCCCCGCCGCCCCGCGCCCGCGGGGCGGCGCCGCCGCGCCCCCCGCGCCCGGGCCCCCCGGCGCGGCCGCCGCGCGCCGCGCCGCCGCGGGGCGCCCCCCCCCGCGCCCCCGGGCCCCGCCGCCGCGCCGGCGCGCCCCGCGCCCCCGGCGCGCCGCCGGCGCGGGGCCCCCCCCGGGGCCGGCGGGGCCCCCGCGCGCGCGCGCCCCCGGGCCGCGCCCCGCGCGCCCGCCCCGCGCCGCCCGCCGCCCGCGCGCCGCGGAGCGGCGCCGCCCCGACCCCCCCCGCGCGCGGCCGCGCGGGGCCCCGGGGCCGGCCCCGCGCGGGGCCGCCCCGGGCGCCCCCGGCCGCGGGGGCCCGCGCCCCGCCCGGCGGCGCGGGGCCCCGGGGCCCCCCCCCCCCCGCCGCGCGCCCCGCGCCCCCGCGCGCGCCGGCCGCGCCCCCCCGCGGGCCGCGCCGCCGGGGAAACCGCGCCCCGCCGCGCCGCCCCGCCGCCCGACGCGCGCCGCCGCCGCCGCCCCGCCGCCAAACGCCCCGCCGCCGCGCCCGGCGCCGCGCCCGCGGCCGCGCGGCGACGCCCCCCCCGGCGCGCCCGCGCGGACGCCGCGGGGCGCCGCCGCGCGACGCGCGGGCGCGCGCCCGCGCCGCCCCCGCCGCGCCCGCGACCCGCGCGCGCGCCGCGCGCCGCGGGCCGCGGGGCGCCCGGGGGCGCGCCCCCCCCGGGGGGCCCCCGGGGGCCCCGGGGCCCCCGGGGGCCGCCCGGGGGCGCCGGGGGGCGGCCGGGGGGGGGCGCGGGGGGGCCGCGGGAGGCGGGCCCGGGGGGGCGGGGGCCCGGGGGCCCGGCGCGCGGGGGGGGGGGGGCCGGGCCGGGGCCCGGCGGTCGCGGGGGGCGCGGGGGGGCGGCGGGGGGGCGGCGGGCGGGGGCCGGGCGCGGGGGCGGGGGGCGGGGGAGGCGGGGGGGGGGCGGCGGCGCGCGGGCCCGGCGGGCGGGGCCCCGCGCGGGGGCCCGGCGGCGGGGGGGGCCGGGGGCGGGGCGTCGGCGCGGGGGGGCGGCGGGGCGGGGGCCGGGGGGGGCGCGGGCGGCCGGGGGGGGGGGGGGCGGGCGGGGCCCCCGGCCGGGACCCGGGCGGCGGGTCCCCCGGGGGGGGGGCGGGGGCCGGGGCCCCGGGGGGGCGGGGGGGGCGGCGGCGGGGGGGGGGCCGGCGGGGGGCGGGGGGCGGGGGGCCCGGGGCGGGGCGGGGGGGGCGGCGCGGGGGGGGCCCCGGGCGGGGGGGCGGGGCGGGGCGGGGGCCCGGGGGGGAGGGGCGGGGGGCGGGGGGGGCCCCCGCGGCGGGGAGGGGGGCGGGGCGGCCGGCGGGGGGCGGGGGGGGCGGGGGCCCGGTGAGGGGCGCGGCGGCGGGGCGGGGGGCGCGCGGGCCGCGAGGGCGCGCGGCCCCGGGGGGAGGGGCGCGGCGCGGGGGGCCCGGGCGCGGGGGGCGCGGGCGGGGGGGCGCCCGGGGGGCCCCGCGGGCGCGGCGGCGGGGGGGCGAGGCGGGGCGGGCGGGCGGGGGGCGCGGCGGCGCGGGGCGCGGGGGGGGGGGCGCGGGGGCGCGGCGCGGGCGGGGGGGGCGGTGGACGGGAGGGGGGGGGGCGGGGCGACGGGGGGGGCGCGGCGGGCGGGGGGGGGGGGGGGGTGCGCGGGCGGGCGCGCGGGCGGCGGGCGGCGGGGGCGGCGGGGGGGCGGGCGGCGGGGCGGGGGCGTGCGGGGGGGGGGGGGGGGGCGGGGGAGGGCGGGGGGCGGGCGGGGCGGGCGGCGGGGGGGGGGGGGGGGGCGCAGGACGGGGGGGGGCCGCGGGCGCCGGCGGGGGGCGGCCGCGGGCGGGCGGGGGGGGCGGGCGTGCGGCGCCGGGGGGCGGGGGGGGCGGGCCGCGGGAGCGGGGGTGGGGGGGGGCCGGCGGGGGGGGGGGGGGGGGGGGGGGGGGGGGGGGGGGGGGGGGGGGGGGGGGGGGGGGGGGGGGGGGGGGGGGGGGGGGGAGGGGGGGGGGGGGGGGGGGGGGGGGGGGGGGGGGGGGGGGGGGGGGGAGGGGGGGGGGGGGGGGAGGGGAGGGAGGGGGGGGGGGGGGGGGGGGGGGGGGGGGGGGGGGGGGGGGGGGGGGGGGGGGGGGGGGGGGGCGGCGGGGGGGGGGGGGGGGGCGCCGGGGGGGGGGGGGGGGCGGGGCCCCCGGGGGGGGCCCCGGGGGGGGGGGGGGGCGGGGGGGACGGGGGGGGCCGGGGGGGGGGCCCAACGGGGGGGGGGGCGGGGGGGGGGGGGGGGGGGGGGCGGATGGGGGGGGGGGGGGGGGGGGGGGGGGGGGGGGGGAGAGAGGGGAGAGGAGGGAGGGCGGGGGGGGGGGGGGGGGGGGGGGGGGGGGGGGGGGGGGGGGGGGGGGGGGGGGGGGGGGGGGGGGGGGGGGGGGGGGGGGGGGGGGGGGGGGGGGGGGGGGGGGGGGGGGCGGGGGGGGGGGGCCCCGGGGGGGGGCCCCGGCGGGGGGGGGGGGGGGGGGCCCCGGGCCCCGGGGAGGGGGGGGGGGGGGCCCCGGGGGGCCCCCCGGGGGGGGGGGGGGCGGGGGGGAAACCCCGGGGGCCGGGGGGGGGGGGGGGGGGGGGCCCGGGGGGCCCCCCCCGGGGCCCGGGGGGGGGGGGGGGGGC
>NW_027628217.1:0-4477 GCF_034508935.2 Berghia stephanieae | reverse complement strand
TTTGTTCGTGGATAGTCACCGGTAGGCCACGCTTAAATCCCAGGCGGATTTGTGTCCAAAAAGGTGCGGTTCGAACCCCACACCCCCGCGAATAATTTTTATTTTTTGTTTTTTGGATTTTAAAAGCCAGAGAAAATTTTGTTCCAAACTTTCAATTTTTATTTTTATTTATTTATTTATTGGTCTTTGACGCAAATCATTCGATTTCTGTCCCCCCTTATCGAAACTCCGAGCCGATTAGATTGTTTCTTTTTTTTTTTTTTTTTGCTAAAATTGTCTACTTTCGACGTCTACACTTATTTTATAGTTTTTTTAAAAACCCAGTGTCAAAGCGGAGGACACTTTTTGCCTTGCATTCGAAATCGAAGTCTTCCCATCAAAAAAGTAGGCTATTTTGAAAAAGCTATGAAAAAACCTGGAAAATGTTCAGTCTAAATTTGTGAAGTCCCCTCGTAAATGAAAATGAAAAAAAATTTGAAAAATTGGGCCCAAAAACTATTCGAATGGCGTGTTTTAGTTGGGATTGCTTAGTCTTTTCACATAAAAATCCGTTTCTTTTTTTTTCAAGTCTTGACTAAAATCAGAGATAGCCAGAGATTAAGCGTGTCCAACTTTTAGAAAATAGTTACTACTATATACTACTATACTACTCTACTACTATTTAAAAATAATAAAAATAATATAATAATTTTTAAAATAATAATAAAATAATAATAATAATACTAAAATAATTATAATAATAAAAATTTAATTAATTTTATAATAATATAATAAAAATAAAAATTTAAAAATAATAAAAATAATAATAACAAGAATAACTATGATGATATGATAAAAAAATATAATAATAAAAAATAATAAAAAAATAAAATATAATAATATAATAATAATAATGATGATGATGATAATAATAAGGATAATATAAAAAAATTTTTTTATTATTATATTATTGTTATTATTATTATTTTATTTTATTATTATTTTTTTTTATTATTATAATAATAATAACAATAAAATAATAAAATAATGAAAATTTCTAAAATAAAATCAAATAATAATAATAAAATAATAAAAATAAAAATAATAAAATAATAATTATAAAAATAAAAATTAATAATAAAATTTAATAATAATAATAAAAATTTAATAATAATAATAATGAAGAATGACAATGATGAGATGAAGATGGTGATGATGTGATGTGTGATGATGTTGATGTTTTGGTTTAGTTGGTATATTTCTATGTTGGTATCATTCGTTGGGAAAGTTATCCATTTGTGATGGTTTCAAACCCCCCTTCCAGATGATGAGATGTTATGGGGGGGTGGTGATGATTACCAGAGTTTTTAAAAATGGGGGGCGGGGTGATGAGGATGGGGGGCGATGAGGGTATGCTTGATGATGAGATGAGAGTGTGATGATGATGATGATGGTGGATGCTGAGGGAGATGAGATGTAAAAGATCGGGTGGTGGTGGGGTGGGGTTTTGATATGTTGTTTTTTTTGATGAGGGGTGATAACGTTTATGACAAAGATGAAACGATGATGACAACGTGATGTGATGAGATAAAATTTAAAAATAATGTTTATGGGTCTATAACTAGTTTTCTTTTAAAACCAAACCCTGGAATGTCAATTTCCTCTTTTTGCGATCATGTCTATTAAATGACAAATTTGGCAATAAAGGGGGGTGCGTTTTCTGTCTCGGTGGGCACGGCTGGAAACGTGGACCGATTTTGCCCCCTGCACAAAAAGGGCGTGTCATTAAACCCCCCTTCCCCACTAGGGGGGACTGTTGTGGGACAAATCTGTAAATATAGAATTTGAGAAATTACCCCACCTTTGGACGGGACAAAACGTCCCGTTGTTCCCCAAGCCCTTGTGAAAAAGACAAAAAAAAGGGCAGGAGTCCCCGTCCCGGTTATATCATTTGGATAGTAGAAAAAAAAAAGAGCCTTCCGACTAGGACAATTTATCCCGACTTGGCGGGCCGTGTCAAAATTTAAAAGCCGTCTTTATTTTTGCTTTCCCCATACTATAATAAAAACTACCTACTTTTCTCTACTCTATACTACACTTTACTACTTCTTATTTTATATATTATATACTACCTATATACTTATCCTATACTACTTTCTATTTGCTACTACTTACTACCCACTTCTACTACTACTACTATATATCTGCTACTACTATACTATACTACTTTCTATACACTATAAACTATAAAACTATACTACTTCTACTATTTTCTATTTTTGGGTTTTTTTTGGGGCTTGCCCTAATTTTTTAATCCTAATCCCTTTATTTTGATTTATTTTTCCCAATTTCCCTTGTATTTTTTTCCCAAAATGTCCCAAATTTTTTTAGTTCACTGTTTTCTATATGATAAACAGTTCCCTTCCGCCTCCCTTTTTGCATAATTAAGGGGCCCTTTTATAAATGTCATTGCTCGTTTTTAAATTTGCGCTTCCTCCAAAGTGTACAATTTCCCGCCAAATGTTTTTGTTTTGCATCTTAAAAGCCACTACCAATTATTCATTCTCTGAGTTTTTATTTTTCATGTGTTGTTTTGAAGGGGGAAAACCCCAAAAATCCATTTTATTGTTTTCGTAATTTAAATTTTAAATTACATTCATTTCACGTTTTAATTTTTTTTATTTATTTTAATTCGAATATAAAAAAAAAAGAAAAATTCAAAAAATAGTTTATGGATGAAACCAGTACAGAAAAACTAGCAAAAAAAACTTTTCGGCAATTTTTAAAAAAAACGTATGTCTTAAATATAATTTAAAAAGTGCACATTTGTTACACAGCCATAAAGTGTCTAAAACCCGGGCGCACATCTATTCGGTAACTTTTGGGATCATTTTTTTATCGTATTTTTTTGGAATTCTCAATGAAAAAATTTTTAAGTAGTTTTTGGCCACTTGGGCTCATTGTAAAAAAAATTAAATCCTTTAGGCCTTGTAGCTATGGTGCAGGGTTATTCCCGGTTTCATGCGTGAAACGGGAAAATTTAAGTATTTGTTTGAAAACCTTTGACGGGACGCATCGTAGTCTTCGCAGTTTTCTATCCGCTTACAGTACCCCTTTTTAAACCCGAATTTAGTGGTGATTGGGTAAATTTTTTGTTTGAAAGTCAAATTGGCTTCGGTCGGAATCGAAACAGAACCTCTGAGTCCCGGTACAAAACGCTAACCCTGGGCCTTTGCTCTAAGCTTATTTAAACGGAAATTTCCCTTTTTTCTGTAGCGTTGAGCGACAGATAAAGTTTAAAATATAATTTAATATAATATTCCCTTTTTTTTTTAGGGGAAATTTTTTTCGAGGGTCTATTCCAAGGGAAGACTGGAATAACCAGGCGCCACCCCAAGCGCGCCGCAAAATTTAGCAGGGCGGGTATAAACCCCGGCGTCGCCGCAGTGCAGGCCGCAAATTACTAGGCAGGGGGATTAGGGCAACACAGGCCCAGCGGGTGACGAACGATCCTTTTGGGTCGAAACAAGACCCTACCACCGAGCCATGTAAATTTCTATTATCTCTTGAATGTGTGCCCTTCAAAGTTACTTTTCGCGAAGGGTACTCATTTGCACCTGGTAAAATGGGTGTTTCCCAAGAAAGCATTTTTAGATAAGTCGGAGATCACCATAGGTTGGGAATTGCCCTTGAGCATCTTTGGGTTTAAAGGAAATATTTTTTTTCTTTCAAATTTTTCTTTTTTTTCCACGTAGTAAAGACAAAATATGACTCTATTTCATCCCTTTTTACCACTATACTATATCTGCTACTACTTACTAATACTACACTTTTATACTATATATACTACTACTATTCTTATACTTACTAGTAGTAGTAGAAGTGTGTAGTAGTAGTAGTAGTTTGTGTGTAGAGTAGTAGTAGCAGTAGTGTATAGTGTAGGTTTAGTAGTGTAGTAGTAGTATGTAGTAGTGTAGTGTAGTAGTGTAGTGTAGTAGTAGTAGTAGTAGAAGGGTGGGAGTGGTTGTGGGGGGTGGAGGTGTTGAGTGTAGTAGTAGTAGTAGTGTTTTGTAGTTGTAGTAGTGGATTTATATGTGGTATAGTAGTTGGTGTAGTAGTAGTGGTTTGGGAGTTTGTGTGTAGTAGTAGTGTAGTGTAGTAGTAGTGTAGTAGTGTAGTTTAGTAGTAGTAGTAGTGTAGTAGTAGAGTGGGGGGTGTGTTGTGTAGTGTAGTAGTATAGTAGGTGTAGTGTAGTGGTGTAGTTGTAGTAGTGTAGTAATGTTTGTATTTTTGTAGTTGTAGTGGGAGTGTATAGTAGTAGTAGTAGTAAGGTTTTGTGTAGTGAGTAGTGTTATAGTTAGTAAGAACTTTAGTTTAGTATTGGGAGTAAAGTGGTAGTAGAGAGTAGTAGTAGTTGTGTAGTGTATAGTAGGAGAGTAGTAGTAGTATAGTAGTAGTAGTGTGTGTAGTGAGAAATAAATTTTTTGTATGTAAATTT
>NW_027628216.1:0-4482 GCF_034508935.2 Berghia stephanieae | reverse complement strand
GGAGGGAATGTGGTCAAGGCTTTTTCCCAAAGATAAAACTATGCGCCGCTCAGGAGGGACGAAAACCCGGGAATTCGGTCCTGAGGCGGGGTCCCCACCCAAGCCCACTAGCCTTTTTTTTACTAAAACTGGTTTTTTTTGACTAGATCATGGTTGATTGTAAATATTGTTTTCGGGAAAGTGTAACACGCACCCGCGTCAGTACCCCCGATGTGTACAAATTTATTTTTAAGTGCAAAAAGGTCATTTTTTGCAATTGATCCCCCCAAAAGTATGTTATGCTGTTCCCAAATTGTTGTTCAGGCAGCCAGGGATGCTAAATGCTTGGGATTAATTGAGCTTTTTTAGCGCAATATCCACTAAAGTGTCAAAAACGCTTTACAAAGGTTCCCTGCCAACGCAACGTAACATATAGAACGGAATTTTCCTGTTAGGCGATTATAATTTTTTTCCGACGAGACAAAGCTGTTACGGCCGTACTCTTTTAACTGAGTACGGTTTGGAGAATGTGGGTTTGAGCCTTTTTTCAAGGAATGCCCGAGCGGGCTCGAAACCCGGCCCTTTCCCATCCCCAAAAACGAGTGCATCCACAAGACCATATAGCCGACTATAATAAGCAGAGGAGGTAGATATAGGTCCTAAAATCCCCCAAGAGTCTTTGGGGTTTTGCCCAACAGGCTCCCCCATTTGCTTTGGGGGGTTAGGGTAAATGTGGAAATCGTGATGAAGCACAATTTTTGGAAAAAAGTTTTGGACACATTAATCGATGTTGATTTTCAGGAACCACATTGAGAATTCCTTAACAGTGTTAAATAGGAGATGCAAAACCCCCTTATGAGTATATTAAAAACAAAAAGGGGTAAATTTCCCTGAAAAATTTGTTTTTACAATCGGGGCTTTAAAAATTTTTTTTTTAGCCTGTGTAAGGGTTGTTTTTTTGGCTTTATTTAAATTTTCTTGTTTTAAAAAGGGGCTTTTTTTATATGATAACCGTATGGGCCGGTAGTAGAGCTTTATTATAGGATAGGGGGTGGGGGGAGGGGAATGAGTGGTGCGGTGTTGTTTACTGGTATTGTGTTGGGTATCGTGTGAAAAGGCGGTGGTTTTGAGTTGGTGTAATGTGATGATGAGAGGTGATTGTGATGGTGATGTAACGAGGGTTTGGGGATGGTGGTGTCGTCGTAGTGATGATGATGTGTGTGATGATGTTTATGATGTGTGTGTGATATTTGATGATGATTGATGATGACGGGGCGTGGTGGTGTAGTGGTTTGGGGTGATTAGATGGATGTGAGTGATGATGATGATTGGTGATTGGGGATGTAGATTTTGATGGTGGTGGTGTGTGATGGGGTATGGTGTGGGGGTCGTGGTAGCAAAGATGTGATGATGATGTGATGTTTATGAGATGAGATGTGATGATGAGATGAGGGAGTATGTTTATGAGGTGGGGGTGGTGATAGTGGGAGTGATGATGGTGTGGTGATAATGATGAGGTTGGTAACTATCAATTTCGAAATTTAAAGCCCTTCTTGGGAGCTTTTAACATTTTTAGATGTTTTGGATCCCCTATTATTCTTGGTTGGAGTTTCAGCGGGCCGTTTTGTTTATATGTTCTTTGAATTTTTTTCCGCGAATTGAGCCAATACTTGTTTTTTTCCTTTTTCAAATTTATTGTTAAAAAAAAAATTTTCATTGAGGAAAATTTTCCCCTTTTCCAAATATTTGCTTGAGGCCTTTTATAAACCCCTTGGTTTTAAATTATTTAAAAGCGGTTGTTTAAATTTAAAAATTGGCCGACCTTTTTTTTTTAAAAATTGGTTCATCACCCGTTCCCTTTGGGGGTTTTTGGTCCTTATTTTTTTGGGCCTATATGGAATTGTTTCCCCCTAACCTGGTAAAATCGATTATTATTTAGAAACTCGGTTTGGCGGAATTCCTACTTTTTTATATTCAACATTAAAATATAAATGTACACGTGAAATTTAAAAAACTTGAAATGGTTCTCAAAATTTGCTGATGTTAAAACGTGCAATTCTTGTCGGTTTGGTTCATCCCCACTTTCAAAAGATTAACTTGAAATGGGACACCCTTTATTCCCTATATCTCGGTACGTTAATTTTATTATTTTTCCCTCCCTTTTATCTCTCTCTCTCTTCTCTTTTCTCCTCTCTTTTATATTTTTTTTTATATATTTATATATTTATAATTTAAAAATTTTATTTATATGATATTATATATAATTATTTTTATAATTATTTTTTTATATTTAATTTGAAAATCTTTTCTGTCTGTTGTGTGTTTCATGTGCGTGGTGGTGTGCTGTGGTGAATGCGTTTTTTTTTATTTCTTAAAAATAAAAAATTACTACCACCAAGTGAAGATAGGTTTTCCACTTACGTTTTTTACCGCTTTGAATTTTCTCCCCAATATGCCATGTCTTTTGAAAAACGCCCCCTCTTGGCAAACTTTGGAAAATCATGTAATTTCCCTAGTGAACATGGTTTTAATAATCCCCGTTTTTTTTCAAACCTGTGGGAAATCCCATAACCCCTTTTTGTCGTTGAACCGTTTAAGTTATAATTTCAGAAACCCAAAATGTTGTTGTACAAAATGGTAATGATTTTAGTCAGAGTGACCAAAATTTATCATGCTTAAAATCGTTTTTGTGTATCATTGCAGAATGAAAGGCTCTTTTCAGAAAAAGTGAGGCCAAAGAAACGGAAAATTTGTGGTTTTTAAAAGTCTTTTTCCAGTTAAAAAAATTTATTTTGAGCTTTTATCGGCAATATCACTTTAACGTGACCAAAAAGGGTTTACAAGGGGGCCTGTAACGTAATTAAAATTTAGAAGGAATAGCCGTTGAGATGACGATTCTTTTCGGAAACCAGACAACGCTTGAACGGCCAGGTGTCATTTTTCACCCGATTACGGTGGGATTGTGAGAAAGAGCCTTTTCCAAGGACTAAAGTTTGCGCCCAGGGGAAAGGTCGAACACGGCCTTCCCATCCCAACACGATTGTCTATAAAGACCAATAGCGGGCCCCCAAAATTAAGCCGTTCTTGGAGAGAAAAAAAAAACGTTTTAAAGATTTTCCAGGAAAATTTGTTTTCAAAAAACGATTTTTAAAAATTATTGCTCCCTTTTGGCAAAGATCTCAAACGGGACGCTATTCTGATATTTAGCGTAAACGTTTGTAGCCAAAAAAGATGTTTTTCCCCTATGGCCATGCATTCTTAGCGCTTTGCGAAATTTTTCCCTTTCTACGTGGAAGTTAAAATTTAAAAATAATGAATATAAAGCTTCAAAAAAAAAAGGACAAAACCTTTGTTCGTAAAAATTTTAAAAACAAAAAATTCTTGTTAAAAAGATTGAACAACGCAACGACATAAAAGCAACCCAAACTTTTTTGCATCTGTATTTGACAATCTACGTGTAAAGCTGTGTATTATTTCTTTTTCCCCCGTAAAAAGTTTTTTCGTGTTTTTTTTTTTAACTTAAAAAAAAAAAAAAAAAAAAAAAAAAAAGTTTTTATCGACATCAAACTTAAATTTAATCTTAGAGTTTGCAGTTTTCAAGTCTGCCTAAAGTGCCCCAAAATTGATTTTTGGAAAGGGGTTTTTTACTCTATTTTTTTACCTTAAAATAGTTATATCTTTTTTGAACTGCATCAACTTAAAAAAAATAGGAATCAAAATAACGAATTAAACGCCCCTTTAAAGTTAAAAAAATTAATTGTATTTTTCAAAGGGGTGCTGTAAATGAAAATTTAAAAAAAGTTTTTGCATGCAAAAATTTAGTATTAAAGGTTTTAAGGAAAAAAGCATGTTGCACAATGGAATGGGTTCTCCCCTGTAACATTTGACCCTCTAGAAAATTTACAAATAAAATTTTTTAAAATTAGAATTCAACTGAAAAGCAAAAAATAATTTGGGCGAAAAAGTTTAAATTTTGGTAGGTTAGTTTTTTCAAGATGTAGTGTGATAATGGTGGTGGTGGTGGTGGTGGCGAAGGTGCGGGGCGAAGGTTTTAGCGGAGGCGAGACTGTGGTGGTGGGGGGTTGGGGTGGTTTTTGATGATGTTGTTTTGTGATAACATTGTGGGGTGGTGTCGTCACCTACTGCTGATAAAAACAACAAAAACAAAATGCAAGAACAACAACTGCTACAATAATAATTCTTTCCCCAATATCTTTACTCTACTACTACTAATTTCTACTACTACTATATACTACTACTACTAAAAATACACTATACTTTTCTTCTATAATTTCTATCACTATTAAAATACTTCTTAACTACACTACTACAACTCTCTAATTACTACTACTACTTACTAATATATACTACTATACTAACTACTATCTCTCTACCACTACCACTTGCCCCATACTACTCTACTATACTACTACACTCTACTATATACTCTACTATCTACGATACTGCCTTACTAACTCACTATCACTATCTACTACTATTTAC
>NW_027628215.1:0-4481 GCF_034508935.2 Berghia stephanieae | reverse complement strand
CATTCAGTTTTTTTTATTATTTTTTTAGGGCCGACACAGCATCACCCTCCATACTTTTTCAAACTTTTTTTTTTGGGGGGGGGGGGGGGGGGGGGGGGTTTTTTTATACAAAAGGGTTTTGTTTTATTTCAGGGAGAGAGAGAGAGTAATTTTTTAAAAAAAAGATATCTGTAGGGGGATATTATTATAGTTTTAAAATTTTCCCTTTTAAGATGACAATGTGAGATAATTAATTAGTGTGATTTTTTTTTTATTTTTTTTTAAAAAATTTACGTCCCTATGTCGTAGGGGTATACATTTCCGTTTTTGGCCCGGGAAGGGCCGGGGCTCAGCCCCCGCTCGGCGCTTGGAACTCTTAAAACACTTTGCTCACTTTCTCTCCCGGACCTTGGGTTAAAATTTATTTGGGCCGTTAACTGCGTTGCTCGTCCAAGAAAGGGTAATATCCCCTAACAAGGGTAGTCCCGTTCAACATGCAAAGTGTTGCTTTTTATAAACTTTAGCATTGGGCATTATTTTCCTATTTCCTTATAAATTTTTTTTAATTTTTTTGGGTTTTCATCGACAGTTTAACAGGAAAGAACACTGTTGGGGGTTACGGTGCCTACAATCCATAAAGATGCTGGCTCAAGGGGTATTCTGGGAAGGTGTGTTTACAAAACCTTTTGGGGAAACCTTTGCCTTGGGAAAACTCATCAATCAAAACCATCATCGGGCCCAGACCAGAGTGTCTTTGGGATCAGCTAAAGTGCTTTTTATTTCAGACTTAGTAGGCACTATTTAACTGTGTTATATGTCAAAATAGAATTGATTTTGCAGTTCAACTTGACAATATCTAATTTTATACGACTTGTCTCTCAAGTAGAATAAAAAAATGAAAAATTAGGATTACGTGCCATATCATATATTGAAAAATCATTTAATATATCTAAAATCATCTGTAATAGACCTATAGAATACAGAAAAAAATTAGGTTTTGTGATATAATGATGAATTTCATTAAGGTATGCCATCATATTTGACCACAAAATTATTTATCTCTGGGCGTAAAAAAATTCAATTTTACAGCATTTTTTTTATCTAAGGGGTATGGGGTTAGTGAACCGATTATAATTTTTTTTTAGACTTATATCAATCTACAAAATTTTTTCGTTTTCTTTGTCCTCTTACGTCATATTTTGAACGTTTTATGGATCAATTCATTTAGTTGTCTGCAAAATCACCTTTTATTTCAATTATAGAAAAAGCTTGCGCTTTCACAATGTCCTGTTTTATGTCATTTGTCTGATTTCTACTTATCATTTTCCTTTACATTACTCAAATTTATTCAGAATCTTTCTATGATGTGTTTTTACATCATGATGTAAGTGTTTGGGGTAATTAAAATTTTAGCAATTTTTATAACTTTTAAAATTCATTTGTCCCTGTCGATCCGCGCGTAATTTTTCAGTTGAAATCAAAAAACATTCTAAAAAAAATTATTCCAAGATTTTTCATGATAATAGCTAAAATTTATTGAAAGAAACATTGTGTTAAAATTGAAAGAAATGTATAAGCTATGTTAATTTTGGTGCAAACTATGTTAGAAATATTAGGGTTTTACGTCTAATTTTACTTATGTTTGCCCCTTAACAAAAGTATGTTTTTTTTAATTCCAGTTATTTATGGTGTTTAGCCTCAAATTAAACCTTACATTATTAGTTCATGAGATATAATTAAAAATTTTAGAACTATAAAGCGTATTGACCACTAAAGTAATTTATTGTTGGAATAACATCAGATATAACATTTATTTCGCAATTTTTTTTCTAATAGGTATGGTTTAGCGAAAGCGTTTATAATTTTTTCAGAATTTGATCAATTTATAAAAAATTATACTGTTTTCCTTGTTCCATATTGGTTAAAACTTTATGAATGGTGTGCCTATTGTCTGCATTATTAATCTTTAATTATCAAAATTAACGAAAAGACAAATTTTTTCATTTTCTCAAATTCATTGTTAGCGTCATTCTCTGATTTTCTAACATTCACATCTGGATTTGTTTCCCATCAGATTGTCTTCAAATTTGGTCAGAATTTTTCTTATGAAATGTTTTTTGCTATCATGATGGTTTGGTATTTGGTCTAAACAAAAATTTAGCATTTTAAATTAAGAATTTTTAAATCAATTATTTCCTGTCATGTCACACCAAATTTTCACTAAGAATCGAATAAACATTCTGAAAAATTTATTTACATTAGACATTGCTAAAACCTATCCATCTTGTTGTAAGAAACGTTTTGTGTAAATATGAAAGAGATCGTTCGTTGTTTTTTCTGAAGAAAAAAAAAAAAAAAAAAAAAAAAAATAAAAAAAATATATATTAAACATCACTGTAAGAATTTTTTGGGTCTAATTTTAGCTTATATTGTCCCCCTGGTGTAGGGGATTTTGGTGGCTAAAAGTATAGCCCCCCCCCCCCCCCCACCCCTGTGTTAGGACTCTGTAATACGCCATGTGTTAGGGACTCGGCCGAGTAAAAGTGCTGGTGGTAGGGTATTCAACGAGTACAAGCGCTGAGTAGGGGACCCCGTTATTAATAGCGCTGGTCGTAGGGGAGTAAAATCTCTGTGACTCCCTGAGTAAAACCGCTGGTGTAGGGACTCGGTAATTTAATAACGCTGGTCATTACGTTGCTCAGTGTTTAAAAGCTCATATGACTCGGTAATTAGCGCTGGTGTAGTGGACCCGGTGTAAAGCTGCTGGTATGTAGGGCTCATTGATAATAGCTCTGGTCGTAGGACTCAGTGAGTAATAGCACTATACTCGGAATATCACTGGTGGTAGGGTCTCATTAGTAAATTATAACGCTGTTCGAAGGTGCTCATTGAGTAAAACGACTGGTGGTATGTACTGCGGTGATAATAACGCTGGTGGTAGGGGACTCAGTGATAATACACTGGGGTATGGACTCGGTGAGTAAAAGCTCTATACTCAGTGATTAAAAGCGCTGGTGGTAGGAACTCGAGAGTAGAAGCTCTATGACTCAGTGATAATCGCATGGTGGTAGGGACACCGGTGTAATTAAAAGTGCTGGTGGTAAGGGACTCAGTGTCAAAAGCGCGGAGGAAGGGACTCGGTGATTAATATCGCTTGAGGTGATGGACTCGTTGATTATAAGCACTGTTGTAGGACTCAGTGATTAAAAGCGCAGTGGAAGTGACTCGTGAGTAGAAACCCTGGTGTAGGGACTCCGTGAGTATAGCACGGTGGTAGGTACTCTTAGTATTACACTGTTTGTAGGGACTCGTGAGAAGAAGCACTGGTGGTAGGGACTCCAGTGATTAAAAGCCAATAACTCGGAATATGCACTGGTGGTAGGACTCAGTGTCAGTGAGTAAAAGGTCCTCTGACTCAGTGAGTAAAAGCACTGTTGGTAGGGACTCCAGTGATTAAAACTCTATAACACGGTAATCAGTAATAGCACTGATGGTAGGGACTACGTCACATAGCACTGAGTAAAAGGTCTATGACTCAGTGAGAAGAAGCGCTGGTGTAGGGACTCAGTGAGTATAAGCTCTAAGACGGTAATAGCACTGGTAGTAGGTACTCGAAGAGTAAAGCGCTGGTGTAGGACTACGGTGAGTAAAAGCTCAATGCCTCAGTGAGTAAATAGCGCTGGTGGTAGGACTCGGAGAAATAGCGCTGGTGGTTAGGAACCCAGTAAAAGCGCTTTGTGGTTAGGGTACATCAGTGAGTAAAAGTGCTGGTAGGATACAGTGGTGTCACTGATTTTTACGACATTAGAGATATAAAGAAATTTACACCTACAACTGACTAATGATTTTACAAAAGTCCCCCCACAAAAGTATAATCTTTAAAATATTATACAAGTCTGTTGTTTTAAATAAATTTTATAATTTTATTTCAAAGATCAAGAAAATGTCAAAATAAAAATGCAAGTTTTGACAACCAAAGTACCAAATTCCGTAACATATAAAGACACGACAAACAAATCTTGTTTCTTGCTCCTCCTGTATCTTGACACAGCATTGCACTGATTTCACTAATTCTGTTTTCATTTTCATTCTTTGTAAAGTATTAAATTAGTATTAGGCTGTGTATCTAACTTCCCTCTTAACATTATTGTGCTGTAACCAAAAATTTTCCATAATTCATTCTGAAAAGTAGGCCACCCTCCTTAACATTATTGTGCGGTACCCAAAAAATTTCTCTAATTCAGTTTTCTGAAAAGTTGGCCACCCTGGAATAACCAAGATCCCTCATTACTATGCACATAACATTCACAAGTGGATACAAATATCGATTGTACTTTGTATGTTGGCATCCATAACAAACACATCAACAAAAAACACTAAATCACGCTCATTCTTCGCCGTTACATAAAACTAATACTCAAAACCCACCATCTCACTTCACATTGAACTTTGTTTTCACCTCCTTCCTCCTCTATCTCTCTCAGTAATTCCTGTACCGTCTC
>NW_027628214.1:0-4482 GCF_034508935.2 Berghia stephanieae | reverse complement strand
GGGAAAAAATTAATTTAAAGGGGAATGAAATGAAGGGAATGAATGAAGGGAATAAATTTGTTTTTTTGGAAGGGGAAATGAATAATGAAAATGAATAAATTTGAATGAATAAATTTAATAAATTTAAAAAAAATTTTAAATTAAAAGAATGAATGAATAATAAATGAATGAATGAATAAAATGAATGAATAAATTTAAAAATTGAATAAATGAATGAATAAAGAATGAATGAATGAATAAATTTAAGGGAAGAATAAATTTAATAAATTTGAATGAAGAAGGGAATGAATGAAGAATTGAATGAAGAAAAATTTAAATGAAAAAATAAATGAATGAATGAAATGAATGAAAAATAAATAAATGAATGAATAAATTTAATGAATAATAATGAATGAATGAAGGGAATGAATGAATAAATTTAATTAATTTAATGAATAAATTTAATTAATGAATGAATGAAGGGAATAATGTTAAAATGAATGAAAATGAATAAAGGGAATATGAATGAATAAATTTGAATGAATAATGAAGAATAAATGAATAAAATAAATTTAATGAATGAATGAATTAATGAATTAATGAATAAATTTGAATGAATGAATGAGGAATGAATAATAAATTTAATGAATGAATGAATTGAAGAATAATAAATTTAAAATGAAGAATGAATAAAGAATGAATGAAGAATGAATAAAATGAAAAATGAAAAAATGAAGAATAAATTAATGAATGAATGAATGAATGAATAATTTGGAATAAATGAATAATTAATGAATAATGAAAATGAATAAATAATGAATGAATGATAAAATGAATAATGAATAAATTTAAATTAAATAAATAAATAAAAGAATAATGAATGAATAATTTAAATTTAATGAATGAATGAAATGAAGTGAATGTTTAAAATAAGAATGAATGAATGAAGGGAATGAATGAATGAATGAATGAATGAGAATGAATGAATGAAAATGAATGAATGAATGACATGAATGAATGAATGAATGAATGAATGAATGAATAATGAAATGAATGATGACTGATGAAATGAATGAATAATGAATGAATTAATGAATGAATGCATGAATGAATGCATGAATGAATGACTGAAACATGAATGGACATGCACAGACCTGCAAGAATGCTCATGTCTGTATGGATGTAGTATGACGTTCTGTATGTCTGGTCATAGTACTGTAGAATGACTATTGCCATGAATGGTCAGTCTGAATGTAGGAATTGAATGCCCAATGAATAAATGACATAAATACAGAATTTAATGAATGAATGACTTGAATGAATGAATGCCAGAATGACTACTACTTAAGACAGCATGAATGAATGATGATGTATGGATTGATGAATTATGCCTGAATGAATATATGTAAGTCTGTCTGATATAGACTGTCTGTCGGTCTTATTACTGTATGTATGTCTGTATGTATGAATGGTATGTCTGTATGTATGTGTGTATGTATGTTGTTTTTATGTAGGTAGGTAGGGTAGGTAGGTAGGAATGTATGGTATGTATGTATGTATGTAGTATGTATGTATGTATTGTATGTATGTATGTATGAATGTCTGTTGAATGTATGTATGTTGCCTGTGCAAGTATGTATGTATGTATGTATGTATGTATGTCTGTATGTATGTATGTATGTATGTATGTATGTCTGTATGAATGTATGTATGGTATGTCTGTATGTCTGACTGAAAGTAAGTAATGTATGATATGTCTGTATGTCTGTATTGTCAGTCTGTATGGTCTGTAAGACATGTAAGTATGTATGTATGTATGTATGATGGTATGTCTGTATGTAGAATGTATGTATGTCTGTATGTAATGTCTGTATTTAAGTATGTATGAATGTATGTAGTCTGAATGTATGTCTGTACTGTACTGACAGTATGTATGTATGTATTATGTATGTATGTATGTAAGTAAGTATGTAGTAGGTCTGTCTGTATGTCTGTATGTATGTCTGGTATGTCAGTAATACTCTTATGTTGTATGTATGTTGTATGTATGTATGTCTGTATTCAGGTCTGTCTGCATGTCTGTAGTCAGTATGAATGTCAGTTCTCAGTTGTCTTTATGTTGTATGTATGTCTGAATGTTAAGTAGTTGATGTTTGTATGTATGAATGTCTGTATGTATCTGTATGTATTTAAGTAGTCTGTTGTATGGTCAAGGTCGTCTATACATGTCTGTATGGTATGTCTGTAGTAAGTCTGTCAGTCTGTACAAGTATGTATGTCTGTTGAACTGTATGTATGTATTTCGCTGTACTGTATGAATGTCAGGATGACTGTTCTGTCTGACAGACATAAATTCAGTCTTTATAATGATAGTTAAGAACAAGTATGTCTGTATGCTAGTCATTTAAGTATGTCTGATGTATGTAAGTCATGGTCTTTCTGACTGTCTGTAAGTTATGTATGACTGTTTTAGTCTGAATAATTACATTACTTTCAGCATACACATACATACATACATAACTTTATACATACTTTTAAATACATACATACATTCTCATACATAATACATACATACATACATACATACATAAACTACATACATACTACATACTACATACATACATATCATAAATTGTTATTCAGGATAATATACATGCATAATGTAATCAAGGGTAAATATTCATTGACATATTATTTCCTTTTAATACCCCCCCCCCCCCCCCCCCCCCCCCCCCCCCCCCCCCCCCCCCCCCCCCCCCCCCCCCCCCCCCCCCCCCCATTTCTAAAATAATGTACAATGTATAGAGCTGGAGTATTAATTTGACAGTGAAGTTTCAGACTCTGCCACAGAATGTCCCAGAGGTAATATGATATTTGTGTTGATGACGATGATGAAGATGTAATAAGGCGATAGGTCGCTAGTCGTCGGCGTTGTCCTTGTTCCCATTCTTTTTTGGTACCAGTGTTTTTGTTACTGTGTTTCCATTTGGGGGGGATTTTTTGATATTTTAAACAGGTGTTAAAGATGGCCTTTAAAAATAGGCTTCCTAAGTCGTGACGTAATCCTGCGCAGCAACGCATGGCAAAAAAACCGGCTGGCTCTAAACAGTCAAAGGAAAAAGGGGCTGACACGAACTCTATTTCCATCACCGCCCTTATGAAATACTTCTCCAATGAGCATAAAAGTGTCTCGCGAGGTTTGAAAATATCATCAGTCAGTAAATGTTTTGACTTTCATTACTCAGATGGCTTGATGTTCGGCAAAGTTCAAGCCAGCATGAAGAATAAAGAGTATTCTGTGAAGGTAAGTCATTTCGTTTTCCCATTCTCATCTCAAAATCTCACATCTCCGTAAAACTATGTTGGACAATAATCAGTTTACTTTGAGTTTGGCAGATTTAGTAAAATCCAATGGAAAGATTTAATGTTTACGTTCGATTTTAGTTGGGGAGGAGAGGGGGAGTCATTGAATTATTGTGTTTTTATCTTATGGACCCCCGGACTTTGAGTCTTTTAGGTCCTTTGTCTTGCTTCGCTAATTTTCGTTTGCCATTGACTATAGCTACTACATTCTATTTAGTATCGTGTTGTAACCTTTTTATAATACTCATATGAGCATCACAATCACCCAAACAAAGCTAGACATTTTATCATACTTCATGTGGGGCAGCGTGGATCAGCGGTACGTTTTTGCTTCGTACCGAAAGGTACCGAGTTCGTTCAAACCCGCCGCTGCGCTGTGTGGCCTTGAGCAAGTCAACTCGCCCTAGCTCAATTTGCGGCGCTGCACCGCGGTTATTCCAGTTCTTCCCTGGGAATAGACCCTAGAGTAAATTTCCTCTATGGGTTTAATAAAGGATTTATTTAGCCAGTGTTAGTCACGGTTTTAAAAATAAACTTCCTATTGGGTTAAGGTGTCATGTAAATGTTGCTGCTTGAAACTCGAAGAAATCAATAACATTGTGAATTGAATGTGAACTTCAATTTAATATACGAAAACAGATAAATGGACGTTTCGGGTTTCCCCCTTATCAACAAAGCAAGATGAATGAAAAGAATCACTTAATTGTTTTTTTAATTGAGTTTTTTTTACAGCGTAATATCCACTAAATGTGCTCAAAGTGCTTTACAAGGGGTCCCTGGCCAACAGCAACATTTAACATGTAAGACGGGACATGATGCCTGTTGGGCGATTTACAATTTTTTCGGACAGAGACACGCTGTTAACGGCCAGGTACTCATTTTACACCTGAGTACGGTGAGAGATTGTGAGTAAAGAGCCTTCTCCAAGGACTCAACTATGTGCCGAGCGGGCCAAACCCGGACCTTTGATCTGAAAGCGAGTGTCATACCACAAGACCACAACAGACGTTTTATTAGTTTGTTTGTTTTTTGTCTATTGAGGGATGGTCGCAGCTCTAAATTTGAATCTTTTATTCTTTTTAATTCCACAGATCTATCTTGATGATGCCTTGGGTTGTTTTGGGCCAAAACTAATTTTTT
>NW_027628213.1:0-4484 GCF_034508935.2 Berghia stephanieae | reverse complement strand
AAACAAAAATTATTATTTTTTTTTTTCCTCTCCATCTCCTCCCCCCTCTCTCTCTCTCCTCTCCCCTCTCTCTCTCTCTCTCTCTCTTCCTCTCTCTCTCTCTTATGAATTCGATATTCTCTTTTTTTTTATTAATGATGCTGTTATCATTCTTTACATTTTTTTTTTTTTGAATTGTTTCCCTTTCGACGTAAATTTTTTTCTAAGTACTCATTTTATTTCCCCTTTAGTATATTTTTTTGAAAATGACTTTGGCTTTGGGAGAACCTAGAGTTTCTCAAAAGTAGTATACCTCTATATCAAATAATATGATGTAGTGGTTTGTTCATAATACGGGCGGACCTGCAAAAATACACTTATAACATTTTGGCCACGAAAACTCGTCCTTCAAATATGATCAAATAAAATTGGCAAAAAAAAAAAATTAAAAAAAAAATAAAAAAAGAAACAAAACAAATCAAATCTGGGACAACCGATGTCCCAATATTGATTTGTTTTCCCAAGATGCCCTCATTTTAATCTATCGATTTTTAAAAAGAATGGTTTTTGGAAAAAAAAATTTAGGTGTTTTTCAGCGTGGCAGAATACCTTGGTGAAAAACTGTATGATTTGATGTCAGAGTAAAGTAAACTCAATCCGTGTATGTAAAGGTTTTTAAGACGGATTATTATTTTTACAAGGGACCTCTTAGACTGCTTCGCTTTCAATGAGGTCACCGTGTTTTTTTAAACCAAATTCCTCAAATATTTATATAACTTTTACCCTATCAAACTCTACATCTTGTGAATGGTGTGGTGTATGTAGAGTGTAGACTGTAATCAGAGGCGGGTTATTCTTGTTGGATGATAAGTCATCGCCCACCCTAAACACACACAACCATATAATAAGTATTATGTATAAACAAGCATAACTGCCTGTTCCATGAACGGTTGTCCTTCAATGAACGTTATGATAAGTCGATCAACCAAAATGTGATTACGTGTTGAAAAAATTGAACTCAATTTCTATTGTCTTAATAGACAATAATTTTTCGACTTCGTATGAGAACTCCACGGAGATTTTTATTTGGAGTATAAATGTGAAAATGAGCTACATAAAACAGGGTTTCTGCCCAAAAAATTTCTTTCCTGTTTAATAACATTTTTTAAAACAGAAAACCTTACAACCATATACTTTAAACACGGAATTATGAATACATACATAAATGTTTTACATTGTTTTACTATTATCTGAATCTTTTACTCATATACCTCAAAATGGTTGCCATGGCTACCTACAAACAAATTCAACCTATTTTCTAGTTCTTTCCGTGTTTTTTGTAGCTTTTGAGGCGTGGTGGATTCAATATCAGCTCTTTTTTCATGGTAAAGCGGGCCAACATCTGAAACGGAAGCGAATAAACATTCATACGGAGAAATGTCTGGTGCCCCAGGGCGGCCAGGAATCGGTTCATCTGTCCCTAGTTGTCTAAAAACGTGTCGTTTAGAAATTACAAATGCCTGTCTCGAAGGCGGAGGAAACACCGTCTGACTGAAAAAAATTTCTTAAAGGTCAACGTTAAAGGAAAGGGGATGCAGCATAAAATTCTAGCAGAACTAAATATACCTTTACAGTTGTCGTTTGAAAAATAAAGAAAAAATGGGTCTTTTAAAACTGTTTTGTGCTTTCTGTCAATATCTACTTCATTTCTCAGCAAATTTAGAATACCCGTTTTTTCTTTTTTTTAAACATCGTTTTTTGTCCTGTAACGCCTGCCAAAAATTTGGGGAATGGAAAACGTTGTTGGGCTTCTTATGGCGATTTCGTTTCATGCAATCACATTACACAAAGATAATTTTGATACGCACTAAGTAGATCTATTGGTTTTATTTAGAGAAAAAAAAAAAGAGAGAAAAATGAGGTCTTTTAAGTTCACGGCCAATTTCACTGGTGGGCATTAAATGTTTAAAATTGTCCCTAGAAGATGGTGAAAAAACCCGATGCAAATATCTATTTAAAGGTTTTTTGAATAAATAAGTCTTTGAAATCGGGAAAAGACTGTATGGCACCCTGTAATATCTCTTTCATGAATAGTTACCTGTTCCTTTTTTTTTTTTTTTAAACAATTTTTTTTTACTTTCGATCAATGAGGTCGTTGTTTTTTTATAGCATGTGTATCTTTTTATGTGTTCTATTCACTAATCTATCAGGGGCCATATTCATAACAAACCCTGGTGGGTGGGGATGTCAAATCACGTTAACCAGTTAAAATGGGCGTACTCTGGAATGACACGTATTTTAAATATTTGGCCAGAAAATCGCCCTTCATATAGCGATCGATTTAAATGACTCTCATCTTGGAATTACTCTCAAACCTGAGACTTTGCCCAAGTCCAGGTTTTTAGAGTTTTTGCCAAGATGAAGGTCATTTAAATCGATCGCTATTTGAAGGAGGTGTTTTCTGGCCAATTTTTAAATACGAGTTTTTCCAGGGCTACGGAAATTAACTCGTTGTATGTCATGGCCTATTTAGTTCATCGACTGGAGTTAATGTTTTAACAAGGGTCTCAACAAAATCCCTGCCTTATCAAAAAATTCTATCTGATATTCTCTGTTATTTATTCTGGGTGGGTTGAAGGGGGGGGTCATGAAACATGTTTTGTTCAGTTTATAAATTTGGGTTTTTAAAAATATATAAAATGTTTACGAAATGCTCTCTCTCTCTCTCTTCTCTCTCTCTCTCTCTCTTCTCTCTCTCTCTCTCTCTCTCTCTCTCTTACCCACCTACCCCCCTATCTTCTCTCTATCGCTTTTCTCCGCTTCTCACTCTATCTATCTATCTATCTAATTATTTAGCTATCTATTTACATATGCCTGTATATAGACCGTTCTCATTTTTTCTTATCGTTTTTTTTTTTTTTTTTTTTTTTTGGGGGGGGGGGGGTTGTGGTTTTGTTTATGTTTATATTATCCACTATTGTTACTTTCATTGTCATTCCAAATGTTTTGATCGTATAATAATATACATTATGTAAAATACATTTTGAAGAAACGATTCCAGGAATTTGGAGCGTTTTAATTCGTTCCATATCGTTGGATTGTTTAATAAGGAAGTTATATCGTGACCACCGTCTCAAACGGTATTTTGTCGGGATGAGTCGGGCCTCTGAAAGTGAATTTATTAAGAGTTTAAAACGATAAGGGAAAAAGGGAACTTTGAGTTGATTGCAAATGTAAGTTATGACCTTTGTTCTCTCCCATAAACGAATAGAAAGTATCCAACTAGTTTCATTTTTAAAACTATCTTTCCGTCAAATTCCAGTACCTAACTCAACCCGACTAATACCGCTTTTTGGTATACATTTTATCTCATTAATTATCTCATTGCCGCCTCTCTCTCTCTCTCTCTCTCTCTCTCTCTCTCTCTCTCCCCTCTCTCTCTCTCTCACACCCACACACACCACACACAACATACCACACACTTTCCCCCCCCCCCTCTCTATCTTTACACACACACACAAAACACACACACTGCCTCTCTCCCTTCTCTCTCTTTTCCTCTCTCTCTCTCTCTCTCTCTCTCTCTCTCTCTCTCTCTCTCTTTCGTTCACTATCTTTCCTTCCCTTTCAGCACACACACACATACACACACACAAACACACTCCCTCTCTCTCTCTCTCTCTCTCTCCCTCTCTCTCTCTCTCTCTCTCCTATCTTTCCTTCCTCGCACGCACACACACACACACACACACACAACCACCATTTTTTACCTATAATGTTTTAAATATAATACCAAAGTCATACAACATATTTCCTTTTTCTTGTTTACCTGAAAAAGGTCAAAGGCCCGAAACGTCGTTTACTTTGTTTGTATCTTTTATTAGAGTTATTTTTACTCCCTTTAATTTACAATACCCCTTTGAGACGGGGGTTCCGTTTGTGACGATGTTCACAATTTTCCCTTGTTGCAATGAGCCACTGCAGAATAAAAAAGTCTGACAAATGACTATGTCCTTGTTTGTTTTTCTTTATCAAAAGTGCAATTTACGGAGCAGGCATTGGTTGAAATGAAAATCTTTAAAAGGTGTGTATGAAACAGTGCCAGACAAAAACAAGAAAGATAAATACAAGAAAAAATATCATCCCAAAAAAAGCAGTCTTCCGACTGGGGATCGAACCTGAGACCTCCCTTTAGACCGCCTGAGGTTCAAAGGATGTTTTTTTTCCTTGTATTTTTCTTGCTTGCTTTGCCTGACATTGTTTCATACACACTTTTTCATATTTTTTATGAATCACCCTTTAACTTTATTTCTCACCTTACTCAGGTGTTAATGAGTTGATTAACTTGCAGTGTGCAATGAAGAACATGTTAAAGTTCAAAAGTGTGACTAAGAAAATAATTGAATGTTGATCAGCCCTGGAGTTAATTTCCCTTAAATACAGTATTGTATTTTATAATCTATTCTACGTTTCAAATAAAATTTTTTCCTGGTAAAGTTTATTTA
>NW_027628212.1:0-4483 GCF_034508935.2 Berghia stephanieae | reverse complement strand
GGCGTCCTTAGAAATCATGCATGTGAAAGCTTTAAAAACCAGAGATAAATTTTAATCAAGAGGTCAATTTTTTGGAAATATGAGTTTTCATCAAACATCATTATATCAAACATTTTTCTACTTATTGATGAAATATTTAATTGAATTTTCTAGATAGATCTACTCCTAAATATTTTTTATTTAAATTTTTTTTTTTATGAGTAATTCTAATATCAACTCTTGTCAATTTTGGAAGTGATTTTCTCAAAATTAGGGGTTTCATACCCTAACCATGCATATGACCATAACTTCATGAAAAAATCACCAGATTTTGCTTCAAATAAAGATTACAATTGCCCAGGGGACATTGGGCTTTTCCAAGAAATGCTAAAAAACGCAACCAAAAATTTTCACCATGCTACTGATTATGTCGGGGACGCACCCCTGGTCGTCAATACAGATCACCCATCCTCGCTCTTTTACGTCCCGTAATCCTAAGAATCTGCATATACATTCTACTACTAAATTTTAAAATTATGTAAACCTAATGTTTCGATATAGAACCTATTCAATGTTCACTATTCCACTCCAATGATTGGTTACACACTTTCAATGAGTTTTAAACCCGGAGAGAGGAAGGTGTGACGCCGAGACGTCCCTGCCCTATTCGAATCGAAATAAACACCGTTAGGCCGACACTGAGGGCGCTTGATTTCTGCCATTCTGGGCAAAAGGGGTGCACGAATCCTTTACAAAATAAATTCAAACTAGGTGTCAACGGATAACATATTTCCAACTTTGTAAATTGTATATATATATATGTAGTATACATTCTCGCCATAAATTATTAACTTTATATTTTTTACAATTTTTTTGCATGCCACGTCTGTAAACAAATTTGCGTTTTTGAATGAATAAAAGTATTTAATTATTATTATTATTATTATTATTTTTATTATTTATTATTATTATTTTTATTATTAAATTTTATTATTATTATTATTATTATTATTAAATTATTATTATTAGAGTTTGTTTCGGCATTTGGGCAGGAGGGTGCTGAACCCCTTTTCCTTTAAGTTTTTTTGGGATTTTAAATAAAAGATGATTGAAAAGAATTTCGTAACTTCATTCGCATTTTTAACTTATTTTAATTTCTAAATTCACATTTTGGGGCCGAATTTGTCCCGAACAGAATACCCTTTTTAGATCGTTTCACAAACAGAAAATAGTTGATATCAATTAATAGAATTTACAAAAGGTTGATGATATTTATGTATGCGGTCGACTTGAATTTGTATGTTTGGTTTGGTTCAATAGGGAATAAAAGTGAGAATATTTTTTAAAAACCCGGTTACAATCTCACTGGAAGGTAAAACCACTTTTCGGATGTCTGAATACAAAACTTGTTGTAAATGATCTTCTAGTTTCAGAGAAATGTAATGGCATTTTTATTTTCTAGTCTAAATATATGCTGGTTTTTTAAAAAAAAACATCCTATCTTCGTTCTTTTATTTCCCGTAATCCATTAAATCTGTATATAAAATCCTTCAAATAAATTAGTTATGCCACCTTATGATTCAAAAATGTAACCAATTCATTGTTCACGATTCACTGCGGAGACTGGTTCACACCTTTAAGGTGTTTTGAACTTGAAGAGAGAAAGGTATTACGTCAAGACTTAATTTTTCTCTATTCGAAACCGTTATCAATCGTAGGTCGACATTAAGGCATTTTGGTTTTTGGCATTTGAGACACCAGAGTGCATGAACCTTTAGATTTTCGGCTTTTTTCGGCACGGTAGTGCATAAAACCCTTTAGAGTTCCGGCATTTTGGGCACCAATAATTGAAACGAGTCTCGATATCTTTCATTTGAAATTCATATAATTTTAATCAAAATTTACATTTCAGGGCTCATTTCATCCCCGATAAAATGTCATTTTTTAGACGGTGGTCACTCCCCAAAAATTAATTTACATCAATAAAGGTAGAAGGTAGAATTCACGAAATTTTTGACCATATTTTTTACGTCTGCCTGTAGACTTTAATCGATACGTTTTGGTTTGGGTTCAATAGGAAATAAAAATGGGATGTCAGCCCCCCCCCCCCCCCCCAAAAAAAACACAAAAAAAACAAAACAAAACCCAACAAAACAAAAAACAAACAAAAACAAAACAAAACAAAACAAAAAAAACAAACCAGTTCCAATCTCCCCGGGAAGTGTTAAAAAACCCTCTTCTGAATGTATCCTTTTGGTTTAAAAGATCATCTGATTTCAGGGTGATGCCATCTTATTTTTTAGTCTAAATATATGCGGGTTATAAAAAAGAGCATTACCTTCTCTATTTTACGCCCCGTAATCAATAAAATAGTATATACATTCCCCCCAAATAAATTATCCCATTTTATGGTTCAATATGTAACTAATTCATTGTTCACAATTCACGGCCCGAAGACTGGCTTACCACCTTTAAGGTGTTTTGAACTGAAGAGAAAAAAGGGTATTACGTCAAGACTTCATTGCTCTACTCGAAACCGAAATCAGATCGCAGGTCGACATTGAGGGTATTTGGATTTTCGCATTTTGAGCACAAGAGTGCATCAAACCGTTTAGAAATTCGGCTTTTTGGGTTATGAGATTGCTTTAACCCTTTAGAGTTTCGCATTTTGGCACGAGAGTGCATAAAACCTTTAGGATCAGAACATTAGACCAGATGATTGAAACGAGTCTCGATATTCTTTCATTTGCAATCATAAAATTTTTAATCCAAATTTACATTTCGGAGCCCATTTCATCCCCATAGAACGTCAATTTTAGACGGGGGGTCACACACAGAATTAATTAACATCAATAAGGTTTGATTCACGAAAGGTTTGACGTTATTTCCGTTTGCTGGTAGACTTGAATCGATTTTTCTGGGTTGGTTCAAAAGAGAATAAAAGTGGGATGGTCAACCCCCCCCCCAAAAAAAAAAACAACAAAAACAAAAACCGGTTCCAATCTCACTGGAAGTGTAAATCCACTTTCTTCGGAGGTTGAATACATACCTTTTGGTAAATGATTCTTGCCCTATTCGGAACCGAAAAACACATCGTAGGCCGACCCTTAGGCATTTGGATTTTGGCATTTTGGGCACGTCTGCCTGTTAGACTGGAATTTCATATGTTTTTGGGTTTTGGTTCATTAGGGGAAAAAAGTGTGATATTTTAAAAAAAAAAACTGGTTTTCCAATTTCAAATGGAAGAAGTGTATTAAAACAGTCTTCAAGAGGAGTGGATAAAATACATTGTGAAAAATGGTAATTCTGGTTTCAGAGTGATGACAACTTATTTTTTTAGTCTAAATATATGCTGGTCCAATTTTGGGCCGTCCTCTGCTGGGGTTCTCAGATTTTAAACCCCCTTTTTCCGTTATAGACAATGCTTTGCCCAAAGGGGTTTTGTGGGGGTTTTTGTTTGGGAAAACGGGGGGATTTTTTTGTGTTTTGGTTTCTTCCTCTGAAAAGGGTTTCCCGTTTTTTGGGGAAATACCCCACAGGTTTGGTTTTGCTGGAAATTTTTTGCCCTCTTATTTAATTTTTCCCGGGAAAAGTTCCCATCGTTTTTGAAAAATGTCGGGGAATTTGGGGGTTTTTCTTTTGTGACTTAAAGTGATTCATTTGATTTTTTTGGGGTTTTTGGGATGCCCAAATCCCCTTTCTTAGCTTGTGGATGGAAAAAAATCCAAATTTCTTTCTTTGGGATTTTTCAACCCCCAAAAGGCCGCAGTTAAACAGAAGCCCCCGGGTTTTAAACAAGAGCATTTACAGTTTCGGGTTTGGGTTTTTTCTTTTTAAAATTTGTCCCCTTTCAAATCCAAAACTTTGGGTTTTATTTACTGAGGGGGGGCGTTTGATAGCTGTTTTCTTCTTTGTACATCCTCGGGTCCCCAATTAGGACCACTTTTTTTTTTTTTTTCCCCATTCCCTTTGCCTCATATTTTTAAATTGGGTTTTATTGGGTTTACGGGGAGTTATATTTCATGGGGTATTTTGTAAAATCTATATTTGCTGGTGTTGACCCAAATAAAATCGACATCATCTGCAATAGCATTTCTCGGGGATTGCATTCTCAATATGAGTCTTGGTTTTGAATGACTTTCGAACTTCTTTCAGAGCGTTTTCTAATATATTGTGAACAAACGGCTCAGACTATCCCTTGGGTCCCGATGTTACTTTCGAACTGCGCTGTTTTGGGGCCCCGATATCCCTTGGGTTGTATCTTTGTGTTGCTAGGAAAATGGGATTATTCGGAGCTCGTCTTCGTCTACTATTTCTTTTAAATTTATCTCCAAAATTTTTTCCTCTGTCATCGTATCAAAGCTGCGGAATATCGATTCCGGTTATTGTTATGGTATGTTTTCTTTGATGGCCTTTGCTGCCAACCATTTATGTGTCCATACAACGTCCGATGTGCTTCGTCTTGGCGAAACCCCTTTGGCTATGTGATAGATATTTTTCTATT
>NW_027628211.1:15000-18093 GCF_034508935.2 Berghia stephanieae | reverse complement strand
TCCCGAGGAATAAAATAATTCTTTTTCTTGCTTTGAAAAAAAGATCAGATAGGTAATTAGGTATTATATGAATATTCATATGGCACATTTCCAGAGATTTACCATGATCAGTGCGCCTCACGGTGTCTCATTTATTCCCCATAGCCCCATATTGACTATAGTTCCAGTTTATACCGTATCAATCCCCTGTTTGGGCGTCCTGTTTGTACTAACATTCTAACAATGTCCGTCACTGTTGATAGCCAGGTAGTCATTTACCCCCAAGTCGAGCGAGGTAATGTGTGTTAAGTACCGTACCCAAGGGAGACATCGTCGGGAAGAATTTTTCAGGATCACGAAACACATCCGGCCACTGACTACGCTTAACTCGCTTGACATTTATGACAAGACGAGAAACGTATCTCTGAGTCACCGTGCCCCACCGTGGAAATACGTATGTAGTTGTTCGGTTGATTTATTCTTTGATCAGTATATATATAATATATATATATATATATATATTATATATATTTTATATATATATTATATATATATTATGTGACGTCTGTTAAAACGTATCCCCATGGTTTTAGTACTAAGTTTACAGCTTCCTTTCTTTGTATGTGAAGGTCTGGGGGTTCGAATCTTTGAAAAATTATGTCGAAATGATTTGACGGATTTAGTATTATTTTAAAAAATTTTTTAATTTTTTGGGAGCAAAATTTTTCGGTTTAATCAAAACAAAACAAATAAACAAATGAAAAAAAAAACCCCTCCCCCTTTTGGGGCTACCAAAAGGGACAATAAAAACAGATCATTGTTAGAGCAAAGATAATATTCTACCGTTCACATTCTTTTGTAAAAGTTTTTTTAAAAACGAGATGAAATCGCATTCAATTTAAATGGATATGCATACAAACTTTTCAAAGCAAAAACTTCCAAAAGCTCATATGAAAATTTAAAGGATCCCCACGGTTTAAAACTTGCTGTCTATATTAATACCCCAGGGAAGAGGGGAAAAATATGTAGATAAAAAACTAGAAAATGAAAATTTCCCAAGAAAATTTCGCGATCCTCTTTTTGGACTTTCCCCCTCACGAGCTGTTTATCAAATTTTTTAAAAATTGATTTTTGTTTCCTTTTTTTTTGCTTGCTGTGTGGGCAACACAAACTTTTGGGAAAAGTGCACAGATGACCTTTTGTGGAAAAGGAGAGAGGTGGTGATGGTTGAAAATGGGGTTTTACAGTTATCTACGTATTATTTGGTCATTCGAGCCAAAAATTTCAAAAGGGGCTAGTTTCAATAGCGCTATTCTTGTCTTGTAAAGTATTTTCTGCCTTTTTTTAAAATACCCAACTACCCAAAAACTCTTCTGAGTAGTGGGACTGCAAAAAAAAAAATTGTATTTTAATAAGGATCGTCTAATTTTTATCTTTGTTTTTGACTAAAGTGCTTACCAACTGAAACGGGGCCTCATCCCCAGAATGTGTACTTGTTGAAAAAATTTTTTGCCCTTTTGATACCCTTAAAGTTTAGGACAGTTCGTATGTCTTTTATGGAAGGTAAAAAAATTTAGCTATATGAATTATTGACTACCCCTTTGTTTTTTTATTCTCCGTTTAAAGTTTTCCTTTCACTCGATACCCTTTGGGTTTTTTTAAAAAAAGGGAAATAGCAATTTTTTTAGCAAACGTCTATTTTATGCTAATTTTTTGGCGTAACAGTACTACGATTTTTTTAAAAAATAGAGCTTTTTTTTGGGGCGCAATACCCAAACTAAACGTGCTCAAAGCGTTTTAAAAATTTTGGGTTTCTCGGGCCCCCCCCAGCAACATTAACTGTGGAAAGGGACATGCCCCCTGTAGGCGAAATTACAATTATTTTCGGACAGAGCCCAACGCCCAGATACGAAGGGCCCAGGTACTAAATTTTGCACCTGAGTACAGCGAGAGAATGTGGAGTAAAAGTCTTTCCCAAGGACTCAACTGTTAGCCGAGCAAGGCTCGAACCAGGCCCCTTTCCCGATCCGAAAGTGGTTTCATCCCACTAGACCACATAGCCGCAAAAAATTAAAAGACCTGTCATACCCCCCCCCAACCCCTTTCTATCTAGCATTAGGGTTGGGAACGAACTGGGATAGAGAAATTGCTTTTTTTCTAGGTCAATCTAGTAAAATCACAAAAATTTAAAATTTGTAAATTTCAAGACAAAAAACCCCCTTTTTCTAACGAAGTAGTTTATTGAAACTCATTTCTATCAACAATTAGGGGTTGCTTAGGTCAAAAGCCCTTTAAATCAGGTAAAAAAAAATTTCCCCGATATGTTTAATAACTATGATCACCCATTGAGAAAAAAAATAAAAAAATTTTAAAAATTTTTTAAATTATTCTTCAAAAAAATATTTTTAAAACTATGTGTGGAGACTCTGTCAAAAGCATTTCTAAAATGATTTTTTACTTTTTGAAGGTTATAAATTTTAAAAATGTTCCCCCTGTTACCTGTCCTCACAATTTAAAAAAACCACCATATTGCCGAATGTTCTAGGAGAATGTGTGATTAAAATTTTGCATTTTCCTCCGTGGGTATATTTTTCGTGGGGAATTAAAAAATTGTTTGTGGTCAATTTGATCCGAAAAAATATGGGCAATTTTGTTTGCATGCATAAGGTACCCCCCTTTTTGTGTTTTTTAAAAAAGGGGGGGGGGGGGGGGGGGGGGGGGGCAAAAGGGAAAAAGGGGAAAAATTGGGGGGAAATTAAAAAAGGTAATTAAACATTTTTCCCCCGAAACCCCATATTTTTAGTTTCAATCAAACGACTTCACGAAGTCCCAGGTTAAAAGAGTTTCTAAAAAAACGAGGGTCATTTAAATCGACCGATATTTTAAGGGCGAATTATCTGGCCAAATTATTTTTAAAACAAGTTTTTCCCGAAAAACGACAGGGCCCAAAATTTTTAGAAAAATTTCGTAGATTTTCCGCAGCATTAAAAGCAAAGGGGTTTTTTGACCCAAATTAAAAAGAAATTTATAATTGAGCTTTTATATAAATTGAGTTATATATAGCGCAAAAACCCCCTAAATTTTGCTCAAAGCGCTTTAAAAAGGGGCCCCCGG
>NW_027628211.1:0-10000 GCF_034508935.2 Berghia stephanieae | reverse complement strand
ATGAATTACTTAATGATACATCTTTATTCTGATTTTTTTTAAAATTTTGTCTTGCGGGGGAGAGGCCCACATGACACAAAAAAAAAAATTCCCCGGCTTTCTAATCAAAACTCATTTTTTTCCCTTTTGTTTTAAGAGGCAATCATTCTCAAAAATTTTTTCACTTACATTTTCTAGGTCACGGCTTATGGGGGGTTTTTAAATTAGAAAAAGTAAAAATTGAAGGAAAAAAATTTTTGGGGATCAACAAACAAAACCCTTTTTTTTTTTATATTATTATATATATTATTTTTTATATATATTTATATATTATTATATATATAGGGGTGTGTGTGGTGTGTGTGTGGGTTTTGGTTGGGGGGTATAACTAAATGAAAAAAAGTAACCCATGGCTATTGACAATGACATAATTTTTGTTTTTGAAGTATTCTTGTACTTCAAGGGCGCAAAATGACGTTTCACACTGTATTTTAAAATTTAAAATAAAGGGGGCCCTTTTTCCAACGTCGAATGAATAGTTAAAAAAAATAAAAAATGGTAAATGGATGATATTTAAAATAACAACTGTCATTTTTTTAAAAAAAATTTTTCTCAATTTTAAAAATTTTTTTTAAAAGGGGTTTTTACCCTTGTTTTAAAAAAAGACAAAATCTAATTTTTTTTTTTGAATATAGGGCCCCCCTTTTTAAACAGGAGGATTGTTTTGGAAAAGCTATTTTTTGCGTATTTCTCTTTCTACTTGTGTTGGTTTTTTTTTTTTTCAGCCTTTTCAGAATTTCCCCTTTTTTTTACACTTACCACCTCGCTCAAAATTTTTAGTGCGATGTTTTTTCTTTTGTTTTTTTTTTTTTTAAAAATATTCTACGTGAGCCCAAAATTTTTTAAAAAATAAATAATTAAGTATGCAGTATGAATGGGAAAATTTTTAAATAACACTCAAAAAAAAAGATTATATCAATGTAAAAAATTGTTCTAGGGAAAAAACGCGATAGAAAAGTCTAAAATTATGTGTGTTTGGTGGGGGGTGTGGGGTACTGTTTTTTGTGGGATTTTGGGGTGAAAGTCGTTACTTTTATTTGTTGGGGCCCCTTGTAAGCCAAAAAAAAGACCCAATTGTTTTAAAAATTTTGCCTTTTTAGGCCTCAGTAATTTTTTCAACTTTGGGGCAAATTGAAAAATACTACCTTAAAATTAACGAAATTTTTTTTACTTTGGCTAGAAATGTTTTTTTTTAAAAAATTTAAAAAAGGATGTTTTTGACTTATCGCATTCTTAAACCTGAGTTTTTTTAAATTTTTTCAGGTTTAAGAATGTTTATTAAAAATTTGGGGAAAATCCCCTTAAAACGTCATAAAATTTGAATTTTTAATTTTTTCTGCCAAGCTATTTTTTCCCCCCCAGCTGCACCAACCGGGGCCCCCCCCCCCCCCCCTTTTTTTTTTAAAAAAAAACCCCAAAATTTTTCCCTTTTGAGAAAAAATTTCCCGGCAGTTCACTAGCAAGACAATACAAACTAAAAGTGGCGGAAAAAAAAATTTTTTGGGGGGAAAAAATTTGGGGTTTTATGTCGTGTGTGTGTGTGTGTGGTTTGGTGTGTGTTTGTGGGGATATATTTTTGTTTAATTTTATAATTTATATATATAAAAATTTTATATTTAGAGAGGGGAGAGAGAGGGGGGAGAGAGAAGCGGAGAGTGAGTGAGAAAGAGAGAGAGAGATAGGGGAGAGAGAGAGAGAGGGGGGGAAAAGGGGAGAGAGAGAGAGGAGAGAGAGAGAGAGAGAGAGAGAGAGAGAATCAAAAAGGGGGGTTTCCGGGTTTCCCTTTAAGTTCAAAAAACAGATAAAACAAATCTTTTTCGTGGATGCCAAAATTATTTGCACATGACGATTTCTTAGTGATGGGGGAAATTTTTGAGGGGAAAAAAATGTTTTGGTGACATATTTAATTTTTGGGGTAAAACCGCAACAAAAGTTAGGGGGTTTTCACCATTTTACACTCAGTAATGATGAGTCGTTTTTCTTTGATCTTTTGGGGGTTTTTTTTCACGCGTTTTTTTAAAACGCGTTTCTTTTTTATTTTTTTTCCCCAAATTTTTTTTTTTACCCAAAAAAGATAGTTGCCTATAAGGATTTATTTTATTTGTTTCTTTAAATTGAAAGAAAACCAAAATTTGAGTCTTAGAAATACAAGCTGACTAAGAGTGGGCGTTTTTTTTGTGTGTGGGGGACCCGGGGTATTTTTATATATATATTATATATTATATAAAAATATAATATATTTTATATGCCTTTTTTCGCCACAACATTAGATATCATTCCCCCTAGGCATTCCACCCCCGGTTATAGATAACTCATCAAACAAAAAGTCTGTGTCAAAGGAAAAAAACCCCCCTTGTCCAAGTGAGCAAAAATTTTGGGTAATCTTGGGGGAAGGAAAAAAAACCCCCAAATGGGGGGAAGGCCGGGGGGTCGAACCCGGGGGAACCCCGGGGGACCCCCCAATGCCCCCAAAAACGGCTACTTTGTTCCCATATATATTTATTTTTTAAAATTTTATATATATAAATAAATATATATATATATATAATTTTTTATTTAAATTTTTTATATATATAATATATAATATATATATATATATATATATATATTATATTTTTTACTAGTGTGTCTATGTGCTTGTAGTGTAGTGTGTGTTTAAGGGGGTAGATAGTTTGGACAAAAAAACCCAAAAAATCACACAATACACCCCCAGAAAAAAAGGGAAAAGGGGGGGGAGGAGAGAGGGAGAGAGAGAGAGGGGGGGAGAGAGAGAGAGGGGGGGAGAGGAGAGAGAATTAGACTAATAAAATTTTTAATAAACCCCAATCTCAAATTTTTTAAAAAAAAAAAACAAAAAAACAAATTACAACTCCCCCTCCAAAAAAAAATTCCAATTTTTTCCCCTTTTTAAAATGTACTGTCTTTGGGGGGGTGAAGTGGATTCCAGATGTTTTTAAATTTCCCAAAAGGGGGTTTGGGTTTTTTTTTTCTAGTAAAAAAACTGAACATTTTGGGGGATTGATCACAACAAAAAAAATTTTGTTACTTTGAAAAAAAAAACTTTTCAACTTTTGGGCCCAAAAGGGGTCAGCGGTTTTTTTTTTGGTCTTTGCTTCATAAAACCCCAAAAAGGGGGCCCCGTTGGATCCCCTCCCAGCTCTGTGTTGGGTTTAAAAAATCCTTTTTTTTTAGCTAAAAAAGCGGTGCTGCACTGCGGCGGGGCCGGGGGCTGTTCCCCAAAAATTCCCTTGGAATTTTTTCCCCCGGGAAAAAAAATTTTTCCCCCCCCCGGGGTGAATAAAGGGGAAAATTTTTTTTTTAAAAAAAAAATTTTTTTTTTAAACCAATTTTATTTTCAATACTCGCCCTTCAAAAAATTTTTTTGATAAAAATAACCCCGAATTTTAAACATTTCCAAAACCTGGGAAAATTTTTAAAATTTCCCCAAGGGGGGGGGGGGTTTTTACAGGGATTGGGTTATTTTAAAGGATCAATTTTTTTAAAGGTCGAAAAATTTTTGGCCCAAAAAAATTTTTTAAAGCTTTCTTTTCGAATTTGTATGGCAATTTTTTAAATTTTGGGCGAAATGTCTTTTTTTTTTAAAATTTTTTTGAAGAAAGGGAAAATCAAGATTTTACATCCCCCAAACCCCCGGGGGAAAAAAAAAACTAATAGATTTAACAGCAGAGGACAATAAATCTAGAAAAAGTTGGGAACCGCTAAAAAGGGGAAAAAAAAGGGGGAAAAGAGAAGTACCGGCTGAAGTAAAAAAGATAAAAATATCGCCGTGTTCAAGTCCCAAAACCCGGGATCCAAATTGTATAGCATTCATCGCCTGGGCTTTAAAGGGGAAAGGTAGGTAAGTGAGTGAAGGGGATAGTGCTGAGCCACACTAAATAATCTTTAGGGGGGGTTTCTGCATTTTTCCCCAAGCCTGTTTTTTTATTTGAAACTATGCATCCATTCTTTAGAATACAAGTTGCCTGTTAGAGGGGTTTTTTTTTTTTTGTACTAACACTTATACCATTTCAAACCCAGTAGAAAAGGAAATCTCCCACCATCCGTTTTCTTTTAAATTTAAAAAGTATTTCCATTAATCTTCAGAGTTTAAATAAGAATAATTAAATACGGGTTTTTAAAAATTTTAAAACTAAAAGAAAACAATCCATTTTCAAAAAAATTTATAAAAAAAATTATTTAGCACAGGCTACAGAGCATATCTCTTGTACTAATGGGAAAACTATTAATTAAATCTTTGGGGGGAATTTTACATTATTTTTTTTCACTTTTAATAATTAAAAATTTAAAAATTTTAATTTAATAATAAAAATTTAAAAATTTTAATAATTTTAATAATAAAAAATTTAAAAAATAATAAAAATTTTATTTTTTATTATTTTATTATTTTTTTATTTTTTTATTATTATTATTTATTTTTTATTATTATTATTATTATTATTATAATTGTTTCACTTTTTAAATATCATTTTTTGCCTTTCTTTATTATTGATTTTATTTACTTGATTTTTATATTTTGTAGGGTTTTTTATTTTGGGCCCCAATTCCCAAAAAATTTAAAACCTTTGAACCCTTAAATTTCCTAAAAAAGTTTAAACCCCCCTCCCCCCTCCAAAAAAAAGGGACTATGTTTTCTTTTTTTCGAAAAAAAAAAATTTCTTTTTTTGATTTTCGAAGACTTGAGGCCTACTTATAAATTTTTTTTTCCACTTATTAGAAAACGTTTTTTTACAAGCGGGGAAAGGGGGCGGGGGGGGGGGGGGGGGGGGGGTTGTTAATCGAAACCCAAACGATAAATGTTTATTTTTTTTTTGGCCAAAGTGAAAAAAGGGGAAATTTTCTTTTTAATTTTAAAGGGGAAAAAAGGGCCTTCCCTTTACCCGGAGGGTTTAAACCCCAAACCTGCCCCGTCCCCAATTCCCCCTTTTTTCTACCTCCATAAACCCCGTTTACCCGGTTTTGCCCATTCATGATAACTTTCCCTTTGGGTCAGCCTCTTTCCATCTGTCTGCCCATTTTCTTTAGTTTTTGTCCGTTTGTTTGTTTTTCATTTTTTCTATTTTTTTTGTCTAAAAAAAAAAAAAAAATATATAAATATATCTAATGATTTAAAACCTATCGTTTCCCTGCCATCCCGGGGCAGTTCATTTTTTTATTATCCTCTTGAAACAGGGGGTTTTTACGAAGGCAATTTTTTTAAAATTTGATACCTTGCAAAGATGCAAAGGAGTGTTTAGCAGTCCTAGGTTTTAGGACTCCTGGTCAAATAAAAAAAATTTCATTTGCCCTTTCCTTCCCTTCCCCGGGGTTTCCCTCTCTTTCCGAGGTCGGATTTTTCATGGCCTTCCCCTCTTCACGGTCCATTGCAGCCTCGTTTTCCCCCCTTTTATGCGCCCCCCCTGTTTGCTTCCTTGATGCCATCTGTCCCGGATTTCCCTTTTTTTTTCCTTGCCTCTCTTTCCCTTTAATTCTTCCCTCCCTTATCCTTTTTTGAGACTATCATGTCTTCGATATGTCCAAAATATGACAGGGTTTTTTTTGCTTTTTCAGTTTTTAAAAAAAAGTTCTTTTTTGTTTTTGGCCCATTAGGTCGAGGACTTCGATGTTTGTTTTTCTTGCTGTCCAAGGTTTTTTTCAGTATTCTTTACGTCCCCCATCTCAAAAAACTTAATTTTTTTGTTCTTTTCTGTTTCGGTTTGTTTTTCCCCGTTTCACACCCCTTTTAAAAAAAAATGGAACCCCACATAGCATTTGGTGTTTTCATTCGTGTTTGATGGAGATATTTGTGTTGTTGAGGATTGGCTTTAGTTTCATGAAACGCATTTTTGGCCAGCATTATTTGTCTCCTGAAACCTTTGTCAGACTTTGCATCGGGAAAGTTACCAATGCCCCAAGTACGTGAACTCCCTTTTCTTGTTCCACTGGGACACTCTTCATTTCTATATCTATTTCTAGGGCTCTTTCTTTTTTGTTATAACCCTTGTTTTTTTCTTCTTCGCATTCATTTAACAGCCCCCCTTTTTTTTTCTCTTTCGTTTTAAATTTTGAAAGGGAGCTTCGTAGGCCCTTTCCCTTTCTTTCCGCCCCAAAAGGACAGTATCGTCAGCGTAACGTTTGATTGTTGATGTTGTGGGGCCCCCAACCCTTTAACCCTTTTTTTTGCTGTTTCTACTTGCCGAAAAAAAAGGACCCGTGTATAAATTAAACAAGCAAGGAGACATAAACCCCTCCCTGGGGCCCCTTCCCTTTTTTGATTTCAATTTTCCCTCTGTTGTATCTCCTGCACTTTTATCTGAGCCCCTTTTGGGTGCCAGTACAGAAATTTGCGATTAGAGCCACCTCATTCTCTTCCACACCTATTGCCCCAAAAGGCCTGGATAAGTTTTGATACTAAAAGAATCAAAAGCTTTGAGGGAGTCGATTTTAAAAAAGGCATTTTATGTCTTTTTGGACCTCTAAGGATTTTTTTGAAGGATTTTTAAGGGCGAAAATTGGGCCCCCCCTGGTGCCACTGTTCTTTTTGAATCCAGTTTGCTGTTCTGAAATCTCACGATCTACTTTTTACGAGATTCTTTTCAGGATTATTGTCAGGAGGAGTTTCAGTAGATGGCACTAGACTGATTGTTCTGTAGTCCGAACACTCAATTGCACCCCCTTTCTTGGGGTGCAGTATGAGATAGAAGTGCGAAAGGTCTTCTGGGATGTGCGTTGACTCGTATATTTCATTCATAAGGTCCGTTATACATCAACCCAAATTCACCCAGTGCTTGCAGCATTTCTGTTAAACACCCCATCTATTCCATTTGCCTTCCCTGTTTTCATGCAGTATGGGGGGCTTTCTCTACTTCTGATCTTATTTTTTGTGGGTCCCTTTAAAAAGGGGACTGTATATGGTTGTCACCTCGTCCGCATTGAATAGCTCCTCCAGTTTTTTCCATCTATGGCGATTTCTTCCACCTAAAAGGGGGAAAAGCCCTACCTGATTTATTTTTGAAAACAACCACCGGATTGGGCGTTTTTTTTTTGGGGGAAAATTACTTTTAGACTCCCAAAATATGCCAAAAAGGCCCTGATGAGACGAGTAAAGTCCGAGCAGTTTTGGGGCTTCATTTCTTTTCTATCTCTCTGTCTACCTATCTGTCTGTCTAACTATTTATCTAACTATAAATTTTTGGAAATTTTTTTGCGATTTTTGGGCCCTTTTTTATCTATATATATTTATATATATATAATATTTTTTAAATATATATATCAACCCCCAATCAATCAATAAATCAAAAAAATCAATCTATTATCTATATACTATCTATCTATCTCCCCATCTATCGTTTTTAAATATCTATCTATCTATCTACCCCTCAACTGCTATCTATTACCTCTCTTTTCTGTCTATCCATTATCTATTAACAATTAATATGTCTATCTATCTTTTCTATCTTTATCTATCTTCTATTATCTATCAATCTATCTATCTTTTTTCACCTTTTTCTATCTATTATCTATCTATCTATCTATCTATTATCTTTCTATCTATTCTTAAACTATTTTTTTTTTACCCATCAATTTCTATGTATCAATCAAACTATTATCCATTTTTTAAAAACCCCTCTATCTACTATCTTTTTTATAAAAATTTATCTGTCTATAAAATCTATCTATTTATTATCCATTTTAAAATTCAATCTTCGGACAACATTATACGAGGTACTTCAATGCATTTATTTTTTTGTATTTTTATTGGGCGAAGACTAGAAACTCGAAAATTTGCCCTTTTTGACCAAAAAATTTTCCAAAGGGTTGGGATGGGGTCCGATCTAGGGGGTTGAGTCAAAAATTTAAAGTTTTAAACAGAAATCAAAAAGCCTTTAAAAACCCCAATAAATTTTTTACAACTCTCAGAACTTACCCCACCGTTTTCCCTAAATAAAAGCATTACACTGTGTACTTTGAAAAATTTTTTTTAAAAATTTTTGGACAGAGATCTCGTCCTACAAATTTTATTGATTGATTAGAAAGAACTTAAAAAATTTTCCAAAAAACCCTCAAATGGAAAAAAATGTGGAAAAAGTATTATTTAAAAATTTTTTTTTTTTTTTGACAAAAGGGACATCCGAAAAAAAGTCCGTATTGTCTTTTTTTTTTTATTAAATTGAAACTTCCTTCAATTTCATTTTGTTATTTATTCCTTTTGGAAAAATGATGGATCAAAAATACTTTTAAAAAAGGAAAAATTTCACGTAACTATTGGGGGTTCGGGAAAGAGTGATAAAAGGAAATATCCAGACTGGTAGTATTGTTAACCAGTTAACTGCCCCCACTCTTGAGAGGCACGTTTTTTAAAAATGTAGCCAGAAAAATCGTTCTTTAAAATTTGATCCATTTAAATAAAACCCTTTCTTGGCAAAAAAAAAAATTTAACCTGGGAAACCCCGTGAGGTATTTTCCCTTTGTCCCAGTTTTTTAGGTCTTTTTTTGCCCAAGGGGGAGAGTTATTTTTCTCTCTCCCTTTCCAGCCATTTTCAGGATTTTCTCCAAAAACCCCCCACACCCCAAATAACACAAAAATATAGGGTTTTTTTTCACTTTAAACACAATACGGTAAATTCTTCCCATGCATAAATTTTTTTGCAAAAAAATGCTCTACAACACCTGTTCCTTTTCTTTAAAATTTTATGATGTGCAAGAGAAATTTGAATGAGGAAAAATTTTTTTGGTTTTTTTCGTAACGAATTTTGGCGTTTTTTATAGTTGGTAAGGGAGGGTTTTAAAACGATCGAACACGAAGGACGAGTTTTCGGTCAAAAAGTTTAAATACGTGTCTTTCCAGAGTATGGGGGGTTAACCCGGGTTTTAAATTTTGGTAATTTTTGATATTGACTCATCGATTCATTGTTCCTTTTCATATCCGCCTATCCCATTTCATGTAATCGGTTGTGTCTAAAGCATTTTTAAACTTAGATTTGTATGATTAAATTTAAATCAGATATCCAGTATCGAGAGGGCCCTGGTGTGATATTCAGGTTTGACAGGGGTTATTAAAGAGATGGTGAAAAAAGATAAAACATTGTTTTGATAATACAAAATTTTAAAAAACATGGTGGGAACGTTAGGGACTTATTCGTAACCCTCGCCACAATCTGGTATTATAGTACTGTGGGCCTACCCGTCTCCCCAAAAAGATAATAATTTTATTGGGTTCTTCGTCCACAAATACGCAGGTCTGATAACCCAAAGCAATAGAGGGCAAAACGTCGTGGGCATCCCCCCTTCCTCTTTTTCCCGGTTTTAAAACTCCTTGAAGTTTGTAACCAATCCCCCGGAGACAAAAAATTTATTTTTGGGTTTATATTGAAGCATACTGTGTCCAAATTTTGGGGAGAGGTGCTCATATGGAAACGCCTCAAACCCCCAAAAAACTCCTAAGATTAGAAAAAAAAAACAGTATTTCGGGTTTTTGAGTTTTTGCTAGGTACCCCCCACCCCCCCCCCTCTTAATTTTTTACTATTAAATAATTGTAGCGGGCTAATATCGAACTCTTCATTTTTTGGAGTATCTTTATTTACAATCACTTTTTTTTGGGGGTCAAACACATCGACCCCTTTTAAAAGCCCCGAATTAATTGTGTGCCTGATAAATCAATCCTATAGACGCTTTGACCTTTCCCCACTGTAACCCCTCCATGTTCAACCCAAACCTAGAAGTCACCTCCAGATTGTGGGAAACCTTCTAAAAAAAAGACATCCTGTCACCTACTGTGAGAGATCCCCCCGTGGAGGTACGTAGAAGGAATCCAACCTAAAAAACTTCTCTGAAGTTAAGTAGGGGGGAGTTTGACAAACTTTTTATATTTAATAAAATTTTGGAAATTATCAATTATACCATTATTGTTTATACATTTAAAAATTTTAAAACTAAAACCCTTTTAAGCTCTAGTTAATTTGG
>NW_027628210.1:0-2500 GCF_034508935.2 Berghia stephanieae | reverse complement strand
AATAAAGCTTAAACTAAAACTTTGTTTTACACTGTTCAGTAATTTTTTTTTGGGAAAAAAAAAAGAAAAAAGAAAGAAAAACCAAACAAAAAACAAAAAAAATTAAAAACTAAAAATTTTTAAAACATATAAAAATTTTATTAAAGTTTTTAAAATTTTTAGTTTTTTTCTGGTTTAAGTTTATTGACTTGGTGAATAATGAGGATAATTTTAGTTAAAAGTTCCAACTCGAAAAAAGACGAATGTTGAGGTGAGAAAACCATTTTTTGTAAAAGAACACAATTGTTAAAAAAACAAAAAGTTTTGAAAAGTAATAATATATGCAAATGTTTCAAAAATTGAAGGTAAAAGGGTTTGGGTTAACTTACTTTTTCTAAAGGGTTTTTTGAAAAAGAAATTAGACAAATTTTAAAACCAATATTTTACATACAGGATGCTCAAAATTTTACATAAATATAACAATGACTTGCTATCACCCAAAATTTTTGGGTGTGAACCAAAAGTCCACTATTGAAATAAAGGAAAAGGGGCCCCTTTGAAAAATTTGAAAAAAATGCTGTCTTTATTTAAAAGAATTTTACAAACCCTTTGCAAAAAAAAACAAAACAAAAAAAAAAAAAGATAAGGAAAAATTAAAAATTAACGTTTAATTTTCAATTCAAAGTGATGGCAGAAAACATGACTTGCCAGAGTTTGAAAAATTGAGTCACATAAATTTGCCCGGGTTTGGGAAGAGCAAAAAAAATTGCGGGGCTGAAGGGGAGGCTGGATCAAAAGGTAATGTATAATGTGTTGGGAGGGCACACTTCAAAAAAAGGGGTCCCAAATGGATTCCAAAAGAAAAGGGGCCCCGAATTGATTCCAAGAAAAGGGCCCATATTGATTCACAAGTAAAGGGTCCCAATTGTTTCACAAGAAAAGGGTCCCTTTTGATTCAAAGTAAAGGGCCCTCTAGTTCAAAAGAAAAGGGCCCCTTTTTGTTTCACAATAAAGGTCCCATATTGATTCACAAGTAAAGGGTCCCGTTTGATTCAAATTTAAGGGTCCTATTGATTACAAGTAAAGGGTCCCGTATTGATTCACAAGTAAAGGGTCCTTTTTTTATTCACAAAAAAGGGGTCCTCTATTATTACAAGTAAAGGGCCCCGTATTGTTTCCCACAAAAAAGGGTTCGGTTTTGATTCCAAGAAAGGGGTTCTGTTTGGATTCACAGTAAAGGGGCCCCGATGGATTCACAAGTAAAGGGGTCCTTAATTACAAGAAAAGGGGTCCTGTTTGATTCAAAGTAAAGGGTCCCGAGTTTCCCAAAATTTAACGGGTTTCCCCGGTTGTTTCACAAGAAAAGGGGGCCCCTTTTGATTCACAATTAAGGGCCCCATGGTTTCACAAGTAAGGGGTTCCCGTTGTTTCACAAGAAAGGGTCCCGTTTGTTTTCCGGGTTCTGTTGGATTTTTTTTTAATTTCTATGTCAAACTTGCAGCAAGGGGTGCGGGTCACTAGGTTAGGTCTGAAAATTTTCTTGAAATAAATTGCTCCATACAAAGGGTAGTAAAACATTCGTTACTGTTGTTTAATGTTTCTGAAACAGATAAATTTTGTAATTTATTATGGGTCTAGGAAATTGTAAATTTGATGTTGTATGGAGCTTCATGAAAGAGTCTTTTTAAGTTTAGTATTTAAAAGTAAATGTAGTAGTATTATTAGTAGTTTGTAGTAGTAGTAGTAGTAGTGTAGTTGTGTAGTTGTAGTTATGTAGTATAGAAGTTTTAGTATATTGTGTAGTAGTATGATTTGTGTATAGTAGTGTTAGTATGTTTAAAGTAGTAGTAGTAGTAGAAGTAGTATTTTAGTTGTAGTTGTAGTATAGGGAGTAGTGTAGTAGTAGTTAGTAGAGTTTTAGTAGTAGTAGTGTATGAAGTTTAGTAGTGTAGTATAGGTGTAGTAGTAGTGTAGTATAGTAGTGTGTGTAGTCGTGTAAGTATAGTATAGTTATAGTAAGTAGTAGTATATGTAGTATTAGTTAAATATAGTAGTATAGTAGTAGTAGGGAGGAGTAGTATTGTAGTAGTAGTAGTATGTAGTAGTGTTTTGTAGTAGTAGTAGAGTTTTAGGCGTAGTGGGAGCAACCCGCATGAAGGTGGTAGTAAGCGGCTATGTGGTTGTGGATGACACTCGCTTTCGGATCGGAAGGGGGGGTTTGGCGCATATTAGTCCTTTGGGAAAAAACTCTTTACTTACATTCTCTCGCCCTAAATTGAGACTGACCCTTGCAGGGGGTTTTTGTAGAAAAAAATTTTTATCGCAACAGGCGTTGTTTTCGTTCCTGTTAATGTTCTGTTTGGGCAGGGGCCCCGTAAAGCCTTTGAGATATTTGGGGGGAATTTCGCTATTTCATTTTTTTTTTTGTAGTGGTATAGGATTAGAAATTTTTTAGTATAGGAGTATATGTATATAGTAGTAGTAGTATAGGGAGTAGCAGTAGCAAGCCGCACAGCAGAGA
>NW_027628209.1:0-4489 GCF_034508935.2 Berghia stephanieae | reverse complement strand
AATGTTTAGAAAGTAGAATTTTGGAGTTTCCAGATTTTTCATTTTTTCACGTTTTTTTTTTTGGGGGGGGGGGGGGGGGGGGGGGGGAATTTGACGATTTTTTCAAATTTCCGAGTTTTCGACAATCTGATGAAATCTTCAATTTTTGCTTGAAATAGTCGAATTTGAGCATCTTCAGAGTTTTACAATGATCAAAAATTAAAATTTTGGATTTTTGAAATTTTCGATTTTTCCACGTTTTATGGTGAAATTTTGACGATTTTTTCAAATTTCCGAATTTTCGACAATCTGATGAAATCTTCGAATTTTTGCATGAAATAGTCGATTTTGAACGTCTTTCGAGTTTCACAATGTTGAAAAATAATAATTTAGGAGTTTACAGATTTTTGATTTTTTTCACGTTTTTTTTTCGGTGAAATTTGACGATTTTTTCAAATTTCCGAGTTTTCAACAGTATGACAAAATCATCGAATTTTTGCATGAAAGAGTCCGTTTTGAGCATCTTTCGAGATTCACAATGTTTAGAAAGTAGAATTTTGGAGTTTCCAGATTTTTCATTTTTTTCACGTTTTTTTTTTTTGGGGGGGGGGGGGAGGGATTTGACGATTTTTTCAAATTTCCGAGTTTTCGACAATCTGATGAAATCTTCAATTTTTGCTTGAAATAGTCGTCATTGAGCATCTTCAGAGTTTTACAATGATCAAAAATTAAAATTTTGGATTTTTTAAATTTTCGATTTTTCCACGTTTTATGGTGAAATTTTGACGATTTTTTCAAATTTCCGAATTTTCGACAATCTGATGAAATCTTCGAATTTTTGCATGAAATAGTCGATTTTGAACGTCTTTCGAGTTTCACAATGTTGAAAAATAATAATTTAGGAGTTTACAGATTTTTGATTTTTTTCACGTTTTTTTTTCGGTTAAATTTGACGATTTTTTCAAATTTCCGAGTTTTCAACAGTATGACAAAATCATCGAATTTTTGCATGAAAGAGTCCGTTTTGAGCATCTTTCGAGATTCACAATGTTTAGAAAGTAGAATTTTGGAGTTTCCAGATTTTTCTTTTTCTTCTCGTTTTTTTTTTTTTTTGGGGGGGGGGGGGGGGGGGGGGGAATTTGACGATTTTTTCAAATTTCCGAGTTTTTCGAAGTTTAGAGGTCTTGAACGTTTGTAATGTGAAATATATGTTTACAGTTTGATTTTTTCTTTTTGAATCTTTTTCAAATTCGTTTTCATAGAAATCCGATTTCGAAAGATCTTGCTTTGAGATACAGTTGAATATTAGTCTTTTTTTTTTCGTTTTTTTTTTGGGGGGGGATTGACGTTTTCTTACAATTGTGAATCTTCAATTTGTAATAGTCGTTGAGCTCTCAGTTACAATGTCAAAATTAAATTGGATTTGATTTCGATTTTCACGTTTATGTGAATTGAGATTTTTCAATCGAATTTTCGACAATCGATGAATCTCGAATTTGATGAAAAGTCGATTTGATTTCGAGTTCCATGTGAAAAAATTTAGAGTTACAGATTTTTGATTTTTTTCACGTTTTTTCTTCGGTTAAATTGACGATTTTTTCAAATTTCAGTTTTCAACAGTATGAAATCATCGATTTTGCATGAAAGATCCGTTTTAGCATCTTTCGAGATTCACAATGTTTAGAAAGTAGAATTTTGGAGTTTCAGATTTTTCATTTTTTTTCACTGTTTTTTTTTTTTTTGGGGGGGGGGGGGGGGGGGTTTTGCGTTTTTTTAAATTTCCCGAGTTTGAAAATTGAGGGAATTTTCCAATTTTTTGCTGAATGGTTTTAGATCTTCAGGTTTTCAATGATAAAAAATTTAAAATTTTTGGTTTTTTAAAATTTTTCGTTTTTCCCAGTTTTAGGGTGAAATTTGACTTTTTTCCAAATTTTCCCAAAATTTTGAAATCTGATGAAATTTTCCAAATTTTTGAGGGAAAATCGTTTTTAAAGTTTTTGGTTTCACTGTTGAAAAAAAAAAATTTAGGAGTTTACAGATTTTTTTTTTTTTACTTTTTTTTGGGTTTAAAATTTGACGATTTTTTAAAATTCCGAGTTTAAAAAAGCCAAAATCATCAAATTTTTTCCCTAAAAGAGTCCGTTTTGAGCATTTTTAAAGATTCCAATTTTTAGAAAAGAAAATTTTGAATTTTCCCGATTTTTCTTTTTTTCAGTTTTTTTTTTTTTTGGGGGGGGTCGTTTTTTTAAATTTTGGTTTTTGACAATTGAAAAATTTAAAATTTTTGTTAAAAATAGTGTTTTGAGCATCTTGATTTTTAAAATGATAAAAATTAAAAATTTTTGGTTTTTTAAAATTTTCGTTTTTTCCCCTTTTTTGGGTAAATTTTTGCAAAATTTTTAAACCAAAATTCGACAATTGATAAAATTTCGAATTTTTGATGAAAGTGTTTTTTAAGTTTTATTTTCCAATTTTAAAAAAAATTTAAATTTAGGATTTTAAGTTTTTGTTTTTTTTTCGATTTTTTTTTTCGTAAAATTTTGACGTTTTTTAAAATTTCCTATTTTTAAAAATAGACAAAACACGATTTTTTGATAAAGGGGGCCCTTTTGAAAATCTTTGGAGTTTCCCCAAAATTTTTTTAAAGGAAAGTAAAATTTTTGGTTTTTTCCAGATTTTTCTTTTTTTTCCACTTTTTTTTTTTTGGGGGGTGGGGGGGGGGGGGGGGAATACGTTTTTTTCCAAATTTTTCCGGGGGTTTTCAAACAACTGAGGGAATCTTAAAATTTTTTGCTTGAAATATCGACTTTGACTTTTTAAATTTTACAATGATAAAAAATTTAACCTTTTTGGGGATTTTTGAATTTTTCGTTTTTTTCCAATTTTTATGGTAAAAATTATGACAAATTTGTTAAATTTTTCCCCTTTTTTAAAGACAATCTGATTAATTTTCCAAATTTGGGTGCAAAAAAAAATAGCATTTTGGGAGCTCTTCAGGGGTTTACAATGATCAAAAAAAAATTTTTTTGGATTTTTAAATTTTCAAAATTATCCACTTTTTATGGTAAAATTTTTAAACAAATTTTTTTCAAATTTCCAAATTTTTTGACAATTTTGATAAAAATTTTGGGAATTTTTAAAATGAAAATTTTCTCTTTTGAACGTCTTTCGATTTTCCCCTTGAAAAAAAAAAAATTTGGGAGTTTACGGGTTTTTTTGATTTTTTTTCGAGTTTTTTTTCGGTGAAATTTGACGTTTTTTTCCCAAATTTCCGAGTTTTCGCAAATCTGTTGAAACCCTTTAAATTTTTTAGTTGAAATATCGATTTTTGGCACTTCGGGTTTTTTTCCCCAATGATAAAAAATTAAAAATTTTTTGGGTTTTTTGGGAATTTTTTCCCAATTTTTTCCACGTTTTATGGTGAAATTTGACGTTTTTTTCAAATTTCCGAATTTTGGAAAAAAACTGAAAAATCTTAAATTTTTTTAGCTTAAAATATTTCGACTTTGACATCTTCACAGTTTTAAAATTGATCAAAAATTAAAATTTTTTGGTTTTTTTAAATTTTTCGTTTTTTCCACAAGTTTTATGGGATTGAAATTTTTAAAAAATTTTCGACAACTGAAAAATCTTAAAATTTTTTGAATGAAAATCGTTTTTGAACGTTTTCCCGAGTTTCAAATGTTGAAAAAAAATTTTAAAATTTGGGAAAGTTTACAGTTTTTTGTTTTTTTTTAAATTTTTTTTTTGGTGAAATTTAAAAATTTTTTTTTAAAATTTTTCCTTTTTTTAAAAAGTATGACAAAATCATAAATTTTTTTGCAAAAAAAGGCCTTTTTTGAGCATCTTTCGAGATTCAAAATTTTTAAAAAGGGGGGGAATTTTTGGGGAAGTTTCCAGTTTTTTTCATTTTTTTCACTTTTTTTTTTTTGGGGGGGGGGGGGGGGGGGGGGGAAATTTAAACGTTTTTTTAAAATTTTTCCGATTTTCAAAATCTGAAAAAATTTTTCCCCAAATTTTTTGCTAAAAAATAGCGACTTTGACTTTTTCCCAGATTTTTTAAAAATGATAAAAAAAAAAAAAATTTTTTGGTTTTTTTGAAATTTTCTTTTTTTCCACTTTTTATTAAAATTTTGACGATTTTTTCAAATTTCCGAATTTTCGACAACCCTAAATGAAATCTTCGAATTTTTGTGAAAAACGATTTTGAACGCCCTTTTCGATTTTCACAATGTTGAAAAAAATTTTTAGGATTTTACAGATTTTTTTGATTTTTTTCCCGTTTTTTTTTTTTTTTTTTTTTTTGGGTTTAAATTTAAAAACGTTTTTTTTTAAAATTTCCCCCGAGTTTTAACAGTATACAAAATCATCAAATTTTTTTTGCATGAAAGGGGTCCGTTTTGAGTTTTTTTGAGATTCAAAATGTTTAGAAATTTAATTTTTTGGATTTTTTCCAGATTTTTTTTTTTTCACTTTTTTTTTTTTTTGGGGGGGGGGGGGGGGGGGGGGG
>NW_027628208.1:0-4490 GCF_034508935.2 Berghia stephanieae | reverse complement strand
TCCCATTTTACCTCCTTGTATTTTTTCGTAATGTAGCAATGATATGAAAAATTTTTTTTTTTCCTTTTTGGGGAAAATTTTTTCTAAAATCAAACCCCTTTCCACGATAAAAATTTTTTTGAATTTTGAAAACCCATTCATAAATAACAAGTTAGCCATTTCAAAGGTGTCATTTATTTGGATGCCCGCAAAAAAAAAAAAACCGAAAATAGGGGCGTTTTTTTCGGCTTTTTTTTTTGCCCTTTTGGGTTGTACCCTTTTGCGTAAAAAGTGGATAAAAGTTTGAAATTTGAAGAGCAAATTTGGGTTGTTTTTTAAAATACGGAAAAGACTCGTCATTTTCATAAAAATTTTTACAACCCAAAAAAAAAGAAAGTTCAGTTTTACTTGTCAGCGAAAAAACCTCCACGCCCGGGTGTTTTAGAAATTTTTGACCCAAAGAAAAAAAAATTTTTTTTTTAAAAGGGGCTCGGAAATCGCACGATTTTGTCGCTTGACAAAATTCTAAAAGACCTTTTTTTAACGGTGCCAACTTTCAATCATATTATCAATAAACAATTGTAATTAATTTTTAAAAAGCATATACGAAACGGCTTGTTCCATATTTTGACGCGATTCGGGCACTTCGTAAGCGAAAAAGGAGGCCCAAAGATTTGTGCGGGAAGTCTTTGATACTAATGTGACCAGTACCCCTCAAAAAAAAAAAAAAAAAAAAAAAAAAAAAAAACCCAAAAAAAACCCCCAAAAATAAAAAAACCAAACAAACACACCAAAATAAAAAATAGCAATTATCGTATAATATCTTTCCACTCTGTCCCTTACCACATGAGGAATTTTTAGTCCCAAAAAACCAATATTTGTTTTATCTCTCAGGGTCCTACAGCTCGACAAAGCCAAGTCTCACAAGAAAAAGGGCCCAAATATTTGACCAAAAGTGTGTGTCATATTTTTCTATAAACGCCCCCCACTCCCCCCTGTCATACAGCAGAGACGAGTCTTAGTTTATTTTATTGACCCGACCAAAATAAATTGCCCCCAAGGCCTTAAGGTTTTTTTTAGGATATTTTTTGAACATCAGAACACCCTTTTCTCCCGTAATATACTTAAAATTTAAAGATGAATAAAAGATCACCTCAATCTTTTTCTGGAAGACAATTAAATGAAGAGGACATTCCCAGGCTGTGATCTTTTTATTTTGGGCCTGTGCAGTGTTTGCCGAATGTGGGATGAATTGCTGGACCTGGGGTATACTTAAGGCAAAAGTTTATATGATGTTAAAGAATAACACAATCAAATTCCAAAGAGCCTTTTAATCCTTTGCACACTTATTGGTTGTTTCCCAACATCATGATGGGGGAAAATATTTAAAATTTTTATTTTTATTATTATTTTTAACACACCTTTTTATAGCATGTTCCAAAAGTTCTGTTCACCCAAAAAAAAAAATGAATACTTTTACGAGAATTTTTAACCGCTCAACCTAGAATTTTTGTACTTTTTCAAAATTAAAAAAAAAGTTAAAAAAAATGAGCCAGTACATAGTTTTTTTCACTACCATTAACATGTAAACACTAAAAACTTGCTTTGATACTAGTATAATTTGTCATAAAAATGTAATAAAAAGGCAGGGATAAAAAATAACCCGGTAAACTTTTGGATTTCAGTGTTTTTGGGGGAGTGAGTTAAAACACAACAATGTATAACTGTTCACCGATGAGTCAAATTTATTGATACACAGAGGGGGCTAATTTATTATCACCCGATGGCACAAAATTTTTAAAAAAATTCTTAAGCCTTCCCAAAATAAAGTACAACCCCTTAAATTCTTTTTTCCCATGTGAGCCCCAAAAATTGCACCAACAAAAGCTTTTCATTTTTTGGGTTTTAAACCGTATTTCATTTTTCCAAAAATGGTTACACTAATAATGCTGGGGGGTCAATTTAAATGGTTTTTGGACATGAAACGGAATCTGAATTTGTCCATACTACACGTTTTTGGGAGTATTTTAACACTATACATAATAAAAAAAATTGCATGACCAGGAACATCTCAATGGCCTCAGAAAAAAAAGGAAAAACTGTCCTCTGTCCTGACATTAAAATGGCATGGGGTTTCTTTTTTTGTTTTTTTTTTTTTTGTTGTTGCATTGTTTTTCATCGCAAAAAAAACACAAAAAAACCCCGAATTTTCTTGCCCACAAATTCTGATGTTTTTTGCAATTTTTTTTTAAAAATTTTTGAGATTTAAAGAGCATGGAATAGCTCCATTTCCAAAAGACCCGAATCACCCTGGAAGGGAACGTTTTTACTGTAACAAGTGAAACAATTTCGCATATGTTTTAACTGCGTAGTAATGGGTTGATATTTTTTTGATCAGCTGATAAAAGGCAGGGCCCTTTTGTTATTTCAATAAAAAATTACATTCGAAGACTCTTTTCACCATTCTTCCAATGCATACCAAACCCTAAAGGCATCATGTCTATTTTTATATTGTTTTGTTGGATTGGGACCCCATAAAGCGTTTTTAGACATTTACTGGTATCAAAAATATAAAAAATTTAAGATAAAAGCAAAAGTTCTAATAAAAATAAAACATACCCTCATAAATGGTGACAAGTTTTTATCAATTTGTCATATTATTATCCACAATATGCGTTTTCCCCAAGTTTATTTCATCCCTTTGGTTATTCGACAGGTTTTTAAAAAGCATTGAATGGACTGAAAGACACAGAGAAAAAAATTTGAATTTAAAACCCCTTATTCGAAAAAAAAAAACAAAACAAAAACACCTCAGTGATTCAAAAACAATACCCTAAACAAACAAATTAAAAAAAAAAACAATGATTTCAATGAGGGGAAAACAAGGTGAAGATGATGATGATGACGATGACAATAATCTAGTAACATAAAAATAATAATAGTAATAATAATAATAATACAATATACTAATAAAAATAAAATTTAAAATTAATAATAATAAAATAAAAAATAATAATAAAAAATAAAATAATAATAATAAAACTAATAATTAAAAAAGTACTAGGACGACAACAACGATGATGGACGACGACGACGACGACACGAGACGACGAGAAATAATAATAAAATAAAAATAAATAAAAAATAATAATAAAATAATAATAATAAAAAAGTGCTCCGCCCTTAAAAGCACACCCACAAAAAATTTCGATTAATTTTCCTACTAAAAACCAATACTTGTTCATGGAAGAGAAATATTTGTTTGTTTTAAGGGTTTACAGACCTTGCAACAAATGAGGTCATTCAGCACCAGTAAGAAAATGGGATCTATAAAAAGTTCTAGAATTACAAAAAAATACCCAAGAAAAAGGGAAGAACACGCATCAGTGTACTTATTTTGAGATTATTTTTGAGATTACTAAATGTTTATCCTGACACAAGCACAGGGCCCCCCGTGTGATATGCACTTTGTCAAAAAGGAGGAAAATCACCCAAAACAAGGGAAATATAACATGCTAGGGCTATTGTCAGTACCCACCCCCAGCTCTGGACCTGCTGGCGACTGCGAACAGGGCCAAAAACCCGGGGGGCATACTGACAATAAGTCCCGGTGTCAATGACTGCCCACAGACCCCTCTTTGGTCTGGCCACCGCCCCCATTTTCACACTGCCAAAATGGGGGCCGTTCGTCTTCAAAAACCTCTTTTCCCCCTTATTTATACTTCCCGAATATTTGTTAAAAAAATAATAAATTAAAAAACCCCCTTCAGGCCAATTATCCAATGACACCATACACTTAAACTTAGTCACTTAGATAATTTTTATATTGGGTTAGATGTCGTTGGGGGAAAAGGAAAAAGACCTCGTTTTTTCAAGCCACCAAAGATTCTTTTTTTTATTCTATTGTCCCTTCTATTTTTTGGTTTTTTTTTTTGTTTTGTTATTAGTTTTTTTTTTGGGATATTTTCGTAATGCTTAAAATTAAAGGGAAAAAAAAAGGAAAAAATTTATATATATTTCTTTTTAGATTCTTTTTTAAAGTTTCTATTTATTGATGAGGTTTTTTAAAAAAAATTTTTTTTTTGTTTTGTTTTTGTTTATTTATTTTCATGCCAAAAAAAAAAGAACGGAAAGGAGGTGGGGGGGGGGGGGGGGGGGTAAATTTAATGAGGACTGTCAAATCCCTTTCAAAGGAAAAAGAATGGTCGGGTTGGGGGATGTTCGTAAATTGGAAAAAAGGAGATAGATAGCAAAGGTAATAGCAGGGGAGCATATAGAAGATGAAAAAAGGGGGAAAAAAAAAAAAACCCCAAAAAAAAAAACACAACAACAAAAAAAAATAAAAAGGGGGGGAAGAGGTCGAGAGGGGAAATTGTAGAGAGAGAGAGAGAGAGGAGAGAGAGAGAGAGAGGGAGAAAAGGAGAGAGAGAAAGAGAAGAGGAGAAAGAGAGAGAGAGAGAAAAGGAGAGAGAGAGGAAGAGAGAGGGAGAGAAGAGAGGAAAGGAGGGGGG
>NW_027628207.1:0-4493 GCF_034508935.2 Berghia stephanieae | reverse complement strand
TATGTATTTTGTAGGGTTGTATGATGTTGATGTATTTGTATGTATGTATGTATTTGATGTTGTTGTATTTTGTATGTATTTGGAGTATGATTTTGGGTATGAAGTCTGGGGGAAAGTATTTGTTGTTGTTGTAAGTCTGTATGTATGTCATGTATGTATGATGTCTGTTGTTGGTTGTATGTTGTTGTATGTATGTAGTATGTTTGTTGTATGTATGTATGATGTATGTATGTTATGTCATGTCTGGAGTATGTATGTATGTTATGTATGTTGTAGGGTATGTATGTGTCTGTTGTATTTTCATGTAGTTGTTATGTAATGTTGTATGTATGTATGTATTTTATGTTGTCTTTTAGGTATGTATGTCTGTTGTTTGTATTCGTATGTATGTATGTATTTTAATGTTGGATGTATGTATGTATGTACGTATGTTTTTGGGATGTATGTTTATTGTATGTCAGGGTCTGATGTCTGTCATGTTGTATGTCTGTATGTATGTATGTAGTTGTCTGTTGTATGTTGTATGTATGTTGTAAATGTATTTATGTTAGTAGGATGATATTGTGTCTGTAGTCTGTATGTATGTATGTCATGTATGTTGTATGTTGTCTGTTGTATGTATTTGTCTGTATGTATGTTTTAAATGTTGTAGAATGTATGTCTATGTAGTCTGTATGTATGTATTATGAAATGTTTTTTATGTATGTACTGAAATGTATGTATTGTAGAAATGTATGTAATGTTATGTATGTATGTAGTAGTTGTGAAATTGTTGTTTGTATGTCTGTATGTATTGTCTGTAGGTATGTATGTCTTGTATGTATGTATGTATGTCTGTAATGTTTGGTATGCTCATGTAGGTCTGTCATGTATGTATGTATGCTATTCGTATGTATGTACTGTATGGTATGTATGTATGTATGAATGTATGTAATGTATGTCTGTAAGTATGTAGGTAATGTATGTATGATGTTGGTATGTATGTATGTAAGTATGGTATGTATGTCAAGTATGTAGGTATGTATGGTATGTATGTATGTATGTTGTATGTATGTATGTATGTCGATGTATGTATGTATGGATGTCTGTCATGTAATTGTTAGTTGTCATGTATGTATGAATGTATGCTCTGTAAGTATGTATAGTCTATCTGTATGTATGTCTGTATGTATGTCTGGTGTGTATATGGTATGTATGTATGTATGTCTGTATGTATGTAAGTATTTAATGTATTATGTATGTATGTATGTATGTTGTATGTTTATGTATGTATGTATGTATGGCATGTATGTATGTATGTATGTATGGTATGTATGTATGTATGGTATGTATGTAAGTATGTCTGTATGTAGTATGTAGTATGTATTGTATGTATGACTTCTGTACTGAAGGTTGTTGGTATGTATGTATGTATGTATGTCTGTATGTATGTAATGTATGGTATGTATGTCGTCATGTATGGTATGTATCACTGTATGTATGTATGTATGTATGTATGTCTGTCTGTCATGTACTGTCAGTATGTATGACTGTATGTATGTATGTATGTCATGTGTTGTATGTATGTCTGTATGTATGTATGTATGTATGTATGTATGTTATGTATGTTGTACTGTATGTCTGTATGTCTGCATGTATGTATGTATGTCTGTATGTCTGTAGTAGTATGTATTGTATGTATGTATGTATGTATGTATGTATCTGTATGTATGTATGTCTGTATGTCTGTTGTATGTATGTATGTATGTATGTATGTACTGTATGTATGTATGAATCATGTATGTTGTTTGGTCTGTATGTCTGTTATGTATGTCTGTATGATGTATGTCTGTCTGTATGTATGTACTGTATGTCATGTAAGTCTGTCATGTCATGAATGTCTGTTGTATGTACTTGTGTATGTTATGTTGTATGTATGTTGTATGTCGATGTTGTTTCGATAGTTGTTATGTATGATGTTGTTATTTTGTGATTGTTGATGTTGTATTGTGTGTTGTTGTTTGATGTTGTATGATGTTGTTGTGTTGTATGTTGATGTATGTTGTAGTTGTTGTTTAGTTAGTTGTATTTGTATTTTGTTGTATTCTGTTTGTATTTGTGATGTATGTATGTTGTATAGTTTAGTGTGTAGTATTATGATTGTTGTATGTGTATGTGTAGTTATATATTTGTTGCGTATTATGTTGTGTATGTGATGTTGTGTAGTGATGTTGATGTAGTATGTATTGTTGTATGTGTGTTGTATGTATGATTGTATGTATGTATGTATGAGTGTTGTTGATGTAGTATGTGTGTATGTATGTCTGTATGTAGATGTTGTTGTAGTTGTGTGTATGTGTGTATGATGTTGTTGTTGTTGTATGTATGTTGTAGTTGAGTATGTTGTTATGTTGTTTTTGTATGTATGTGATGTATGTAGTATGTTGTATGTTGTTGTATGTTGTATGTAGTAGTTGTCTGTATGTAGTTGTATGTTGTATGTATGTTGTCTGTTGTATGTAGTAGTGTTGTTGTCATGATGTATGTATGTTTTGTATGTCTGTTGTATGTTGTATGGTTGTATGTATGTCTGTATGTATGTTGTATGTTGTATGTGTTGTATGTATGTGTGTATGTATGTATGTTGTATGTATGTTGTTGTAGTTGTATTGTTAGTATTGTATGTATGTATGTATGTATTGTTGTCATGTATGTTGTATGTCAGTACTTATGTTGTATTGTCATGTCTTATGTATGTATTGTCTGTTGTATGTATGTATGTATGTTGTATGTATGTATGTTGAGTATGTCTGTAGTTGGATTGTATGTCTGTTGTTATGTATGTATGTATGTCTGTATGTTGTCTGTTGTTGTATGTTGTTGTATTGATGTATGTATGTATGTATGTTGTATGTCGTTATGTTGTTATGTATGTTGTATGTTGTATGTATGATTTGTATGTATGTATGTATGTATTTGTATGTCTGTATGTATGTATGTATGTTGTAGTGTATTGTATGTGTAATGATTGTATGTCTGTATGTTGTATTGTATTGTGTGTATGTATGTCTGTATGTATGTATGTATGTTGTATGTTATGTATGTCTGTATGTTGTATTGTATGTATGTTGTATGTATGTTGTATGTATGTATGTATGTATGTATGTATGTTAGTATTAGTATGTCTGTAATGTATGTTGTATGTAGATGCTGTATGTATGTATGTCTGTTGTATGTATGTATGTCTGTATGTCTGTATGTAGTTTATGATATGTATGTCTGTAGTATGTTTGGTATGTATGATGTATGTTGTATTTGTATGTATGTAATGTATGTATGTTGTATGTATGTATGTTGTATGTGTTGTATGTATGTCTGTATGTATGTCTGAATGTATGTCTATGTATGTATGTATGTATGTAAGTTGTATGTTATGTATGTATTGTATGTATGTTGTCTGGTATGTATGTATGTTGATGTATGTCTGTCATTGTATGTATGTATGTTTGTATGTATGTATGTTGTTCTGTATGTATGTATGTATGTATGTATGTTATGTATGTATGTGTTGTATGTATGTGATGTTTGTATGTATGTCATGATATACTGTACTGTATGTATGTTGTATGTATGTATGTCTGTATGTATGTTGTATGTTTGTAATGTATGTATGTATGTAAGTTGTATGTATGTATGTATGTCTGTATGTATGTTGTATGTCTGTATGTCATGTATGTCTTGTCTGTATGATTTATGTATGTAATGATTATTAGTATACATTAGTCTGTCTTTCATATCATAAATGTCTTCTGTCATGTCAGTTTCATAATTATAACTTTTTAATATATAAATACATTACATAATTTACATACATGACATACATACATTAATATACATACATACATTATTACTACATTATCATACATATAATTACATACATAATATCATTCATATTACATACTTACATACATTACTTACAATCATTACTATTACATACTTAATACATTACATACATTACTACATACATACTTACATACATACATACATACATACATAATACTTACATACATTCATACATACATACATACATACTTACATACATACATACATACTACATAATACATACATACAATACATACTACATACATACATAACATACATACATACATACATACATTAAATACATACATACATACATACATACATTACATAATACATACATACATACTTACATACATACATATACTATCATACATTACATACATACATACATACATACATAATACATACATACATACATACATACATACATACATACAAATACATACATACATACATACATACATACATACATACATCATACATACATACATACATACATACATACATACATACATACTTACATACACATACATACATACATACATACATAACATACTTACATACATACATACATTACATACATACATACATACATACATCATACATACATACATACTACAATACATACATAC
>NW_027628206.1:2500-4493 GCF_034508935.2 Berghia stephanieae | reverse complement strand
GAAATTTTACGTTTTTTTTTAAAAATTTTTCCGAATTTTCGACAATTTTATGAAATCATCGAATTTTTTCATGAAAGATTTTTTTTAAAAACTTTTTCGAGTTTCAAAATGAAAAAAAAGTAAAATTTTTTAAGTTTACAGATTTTTGTTTTTTTTCACTTTTTTTTGGGGTAAAATTTGACGTTTTTTTAAAATTCCCCCCATTTTAAACTTAGAAAAAAAACGAATTTTTGCATGAAAGAGTCCTTTTCACATCTTTCGAGATTCACAATTTTCCAGGAAGTAAATTTTTATTTCCATTTTTTCTTTTTTTTTCCTTTTTTTTTTTTTTTGGGGGGGGGGGGGGGGGGGGGGGAATTTGACTTTTTTTCAAATTTCCGAGGTTTTCAAAGTGTATAAAAATCATGAACTTTGCATGAAGAGCCCTTTTTGAGCATTTTTGAGTTCACAATTTTTTTAAAGTTAGAATTTTGGATTTTCCAGATTTTTTTTTTTTCAGGGGTAAAATTTTTTTTTTTTTTGGATTTTTGAAATTGAGTTTAAATTTTTTAAAATTCCCGACATTTAAAAACAGTATTTTTAAAATTTTTTTTAAAAATTTTTTTTTCCCCCAGGGGGAAAACTTTTTTTTCTTTTCCTTTTCAAAAGATTCACAATTTTTCAAAAAAACTTTTTGAATTTTGATTTTCCCAAAATTTTTTTTTTGGGGGGTTTAAGTTTTTTTTTTTCACGTTTTTTGGGGGTGTGAATTGACGTTTTTAAAATTTCCGAGGTTTAAGTTGATAAAATTTCACGCTTTTGCAAAAAGAGTCCTTTTTAGTTTTTTTAGATTAAATTTTTAGAAAGTAAAATTTTGGATTTCCGATTTTTGTTTTTTTCATTTTTTTTTTTTTTTGGGTGAAATTGACTTTTTTTTAAAATTTTTCCGAGTTTTCAAAATTGTAAAATCTTAAATTTTTTTCAAAAATAGTCGATTGGCATCTTCGGGTTTTTTACAATGACATAAATTAAATTTTTTGGTTTTTTAAATTTTTCGTTTTTTCCACGTTTTTATGGTAAAATTTTTGGATTTTTCAAATTTCCGAATTTTCGACAATCTGATGAAATATCGAATTTTTATGAAAGGTGTTTTTTAAAAACGTTTTCGAGTTTCACAATTTTTAAAAAAGTAAAATTTTAGGAGTTTTTTCAGATTTTTATTTTTTCACGTTTTTTTGGGGTGAAATTTGACTTTTTTTTCAAATTTCCCGAGTTTTCAACAGTATGATAAAATCATCGAAACTTTTGCATGAAAGACCCCTTTTCAGCATCTTGGAGTTACAATGCCCAGGAGTAAAATTTTTGGGGTTTTCCAGATTTTTTTTTTTTTTCACGTTTTTTTTCTGGGGGGGGGGGGGGGAATTGACGTTTTTTTCCAAATTTCCGGGGTTCAACAGGGGTTAAAATCATCGAACTTTTGATGAAAAGAGTCCATTTTGAGCATTTTTTTGAGATTCAAAATGTTTGAAAGTAGATTTTTGGATTTTCCAGTTTTTTATTTTTTTTCCGTTTTTTTTTTTTGGGGGAAATTTGAGTTTTTTTAAAAATTTCCAATTTCAACATATGATAAATCTTCAATTTTCATGAAAACCCCATTTTGAGATCTTCGAGTTTCCAATGTTCAAAAAAATTTTGGTTTTTGAATTTTTATTTTTCACTTTTTTTTTTGGGGGGGGGGGGGTTTTTGAGATTTTTTAAAATTTTCCCGATTTTCACATTGTAAATCATCGAACTTTCATGAAAGAGTCATTTTGACTCTTTCGAGTTTCACAATGTAAAAGTAAATTTGGAGTTTACAGATTTTTATTTTTTTCCTTTTTTTTTTTGGGGTGAAATTGACGATTTTTTCAAATTTTCCGAGTTTTCAACAGTATGAAAAAATCATCGACTTTTGCATGAAAGAGTCCATTTTGAGCATTTTTTCGAGATTCCAATGTCAGAAAAAGTAGAATTT
>NW_027628205.1:0-4490 GCF_034508935.2 Berghia stephanieae | reverse complement strand
AGAAGGAAAATCCTGTAATTCCTGGACAATCATCGTCTGCGAGTAGAGAGAAGGAAAAAATCCTGTAATTCCTATGGACAATCATCTGTCTGGCGAGTAGAGAGAAGGAAAATCCTGTAATACCTATAGCAATCAGCTGTCTGGCTAGTAGAGAAGAAGGAAAATCCTGTAATCCTATGACAATCATCTGTCTGGCGAGTAGAGAGAAGGAAAAACCTGTAATTCCTATGACAATCATCTGTCTGCTATAGAGAGAAGGAAAATCCTGAATCCCTATGACAATCATCTGTCTGGCGATAGAGAGAAGGAAAATCCTGTAATTCCTATGACAATCATCTGTCTGGCTAGTAGAGAAAGGAAAATCCTGTAATTCCTGTGACAATCATCTGTCTGGCGAGTAGAAGAAGGAAAATCCTGTAATTCCTATGACAATCATCTGTCGGGCTATAGAGAGAAGGAAAATCCTGTAATTCCTGTTGACAATCATCTGTCTGGCGAGTCGAGAGAAGGAAAATCCTGTAATTCCTATGACAATCACCTGTCTGGTCGAGTAGAGAGAAGGAAAATCCTGTAATTCCTGCGACAATCATCTGTCTGGCTAGTAGAGAGAAGGAAAATCCTGTAATTCCTGTGACAATCATCTGTCTGGCGAGTAGAGAGAAGGGAAATCCTGTAATTTCCTGTGACAATCATCTGTCTGGTGAGTAGAGAGAAGGAAAAATCCTGTAATTCCTGTGACAATCATCTGTCTGGCTATAGAGAGAAGGAAAATCCTGTAATTCCTGTGACAATCATCTGTAATGGCTATTAGAGAGAAGGAAAATTCTGTAATTCCTGTGACAATCATCTGTCTGGCGAGTAGAGGAGAAGGAAAATCCTGTAATCCTATGACAATCATCTGTCTGGCGAGTAGAGAGAAGGGAAATCCTGTAATTCCTGTGACAATCATCTGTCTGGTGAGTAGAGAGAAGAAAATCCTGTAATTCCTGTGACAATCATCTGTCTGGCTAGTAGAGAGAAGGAAAATCCTGTAATTCCTGTGACAATCATCTGTATCGCTATTAGAGAGAAGGAAAATCCTGTAATTCCTGTGACAATCATCTGTCTGGCTAGTAAGAGAAGGAAAATCCTGTAATTCCTGTTGACAATCATCTGTCTGGCTTTGAATAGTCTCATCTAGGTGGAGAAGATATTTAATGACCTTCAGCTATTCCACTTTAATCATTTTTCCCTTTTTTGGTTACAAACTCTTACTTTTGTATCTCGCATATTTTAGTCTTTAAAAAAAAAGCGCAATATCCACTTACTGTGCTCAAAGCGCTTTACAAGACTACCTTACCAACAGCAACATGTAACATGTAGAACTAGACATGACACCTGTTGGGCGATACTACAGTTTTTTTCAGACAGAGACAATGCTGTTAACAGCCAGGTACTCATTTTATACCTGAGTATGGTGAGAGAATGTGAGTAAAGAGCTTGTCATAGTGGCATAGTGCATGACACTTTCTTTACATGTCCGAACCATTTCAATCTATCTTCTCTCATCTTTATTGATACATTCTTCACTTCAGTCAATCTTTGAATTCGTTAATTCCTTTTCTGACTTTATCTTTTCTTGTCCACCCAAGTGACATCTCAACATCCTCATTTCTGCCACCTTAACTGCTTTATCTTGTTTCTTTGTTGTAGCTGCTGTCTCTAGTCCATATAACATTACAGGTCTTACAACTGTTGTATATATGTGTCCCTTGGGTGATTTTATAGTCCATATAATATGGTACGTCCATTCATACAACTAATTCTTCTTATGGATTGGTGGTCAAAATACTAGGAGACGAGTTACCAGATTCAAAGCGCTATAGAAGGGTCCTTGGCCAACAGCAACACATAACATAAAGAACGAGACAAGACGCCGGTTAGGCGATAAAACATTTTTTTTTCTGACAGAGACAACGCTGTTAACGCATGGTACTCAATATATACTTGAGTACGGTGAGAGAATGTGAGTAAAGAGTCTTTTCCAAGCTCGAACCCAGGACCTTCCGATCCGAAAGAGAGTGTCATACCATTAGACCACATAAACCATACATTGACTGTTTCCTTCCCGGCTAGGGTATCCGCCAGGCCAGGACAAAACCAAGTAATCTCATCCATATAAAGACAGAAAGCATGTTGGAAAACAGATACAATAGGGGATAGAAGACACAGTAAGTGCCTCCCAGCAACATAATTCATTTTATTACTGGAATGATTATGATCGTTTGTGGCTCAAAAGATTTGTCTTATTTTCACAGTAGTAATAATAACTCAAATCAATAAGTGCCTGTTTGTAATAAGCTTTATTTACCCATCAATATTGCCGTTCCTCACGACTATATATATTATTTTGAAAATATTACATATATATATATATATATAATATAATATATATAAATATATATATATATATATATATATATATATATATATGTACATATGTATGTATTTTTTTAATAAATAGCGTGTGTGTGTCTGTGTGTGTGTGTGTGTGTGTGAGAGAGAGGAGAGAGAGAGAGAGAGAGAGAGAGAGAGAGAGAAAGAGAGAGTGAAGTGAGAGAGAAAGAGAGAGAGGTGAGAGAGAGAGTGAGAAGAGAGAGAGAGTGAGAGTGGAGAGAGAGAGAGAGAGAGAGAGAAAGAGAGAGAAGTGAGATGAGAGAGTGAAGAGAGAGTGTGAGAGGAGAGAGAGAGAGAGAGAGAGAGAGAGAGAGAGAGAGAGAGAGAGAAAGAGAGAGAGAGAGAGAGAGAGAGAGAGAGAGAGAATAATTAATGTGAAATAGCAAATGGTGTCATCGTGATTGGAACCAGACATTATTCATCAATTATCTATATAAAATTGAAATGATATTGACTCACCATATGAAAACGGTCATTATGTCAGATGCTAAAATACAACTTTTAGTCCCAAGAATGTCACGTGGTTTGAGTTTATCTATTTCACAGGATATGAACATCGTTTCTTAAAAACAGTAATGCTTACATTTAATCTCCTCTTAATATTATTCTAAAAAAATCCAACTTTGGCATATCGCTCATCCTGACCTAATACTGATTTGAGGTGATTGGTCACATTTATAGAAATGGAAAATACCACTTAGACTATTTTTGTAGAAAACGGTAGGGACTGCCTGAAGCCGGTGATCGTGAAAATACTCACGAGAAAGTGAAAATGGAGAGGCTTCGTAAGGTTTGTTCCCATATGAAGCCTCTCCATTTTCACTCTTTCGTTAGTATTTAGACTATTTTTGTCTACCTTAAGGTTTGCGGGGGACGATCCAATCCCAGCATGTCCACCGTTCTTGCCTGGTATATGACTAAAATGTCACTGTCACTGCCAGGTAGACTACAATTGTATCTGGTGAGTCAAATTTAAATATCACAGACATGAGCATTTATGAATCACAATATCCATTTTGCACATGTCAAGAGACGAGAGAGGGAGTACGTGGGAAGGAAAGTGTTGGACTTACAAATAGCAGGAAAGAGGAAGAAGGTGACGCTCAAGACTAGATGGTGGGATAAGGTAAAGGATGATATGAAAGAACTGGGCCTGGAGGAAGATGATGCGTTGAGCCGAGATGCATGGAGATGTGGCATTCATTATGGCAACCCTGCAAAATGTGGGATAAGCTGAAGGAAGAAGAATTTCCATTACAAATTACACGTGCTCAAAATGCTTTATAAGGGGTCCCTGGTCAAAAGCCCAATGTGGGACAAGACATGATGAAAGGTTAGACAACAATTATTTCCTACAGAGACAATGTTGTTATGATCAGGTACTCAATTTACACCTGAGTACGGTGAGAGAATGTAAATAAAGAGCCTTTTCCAAGGACAGAAATATGCAACGTTCAGAGGAGGACTCAAACCCTGGACCTTCCATCTGAAGGCGAGTGTCATACCACTAGACCACATGATGATGATGATGACAATGACAATGATGATGATGACATGATAATGATGATGATGACAATGACAATGATGGCGATGGTGATGATGATGATGATGATGATGATGATGATGATGATGATGATGATGATGATGATGATGATGATGATGATGATGGTAATAATGACCATAATACTGCATCTTAATTTCCAATATAAATACCTCATAGGATTCAGTCAAAATTGTTGCTGTCATTTAAGATTTCAAAATATACGAAAAAAAATGTTATCAGAATACAAGATTATATTTTATCATGTCAAATGGTCATCCACAAATGAAAAGCCTTAAAATCTTCATTATCAAACTGCTTTTAAAAGAAACCATGATTAAAATTATGGCAATAATATTTTGGTCTAAATTGACCCAAAAAAATGACTTAGAGTTGTTGTTTTTTAAATAAATAATCTCAATCCTAAAAAGCTCACAAATGCAGCTGTATAGGGCATTAACATTTATGAGGAAAACAAAATCACCTTTGACTTCCAAAAGGACAAGCAATAAAA
>NW_027628204.1:0-4500 GCF_034508935.2 Berghia stephanieae | reverse complement strand
TTGATAACACAATTCAAGCCTAAAATGTGGGGGAAATAAAAATACAAAATTTTTCTTCATAAGAACTACTCGGAGTGGAATGGGCTGGTGAACTGGTCATCATGGCCCCACCCCTAAACGATTTCAAGGCCCGACTGACATGGGCCCGCGCCCAATGAGGACGCGCGAAAATAAAACAAAACCATTGGTTTCTTCAGCGCCACAGATACAGATACAGATTATGGGTGCTTAATTTATTTTTTCAAACTCTGTTTTGTATGTTTTTGAGATTATTTGTGTGTGTGTGTGGGTGTGTGTGTGGTGTGTGTGTGTTTGTTGTTGTTATTGCTTTAATTTTTTTCCTTCTTCTGAAATGTGTTTTTATCTTTCAGTCAACAAAATGAATAAGCATAGTTTCTTAAAGTGACAAATTAAAAAAAATATAGCTGGTCATTTTAACTTTGTTTAAATCGCTTTTTTGTATTTATTTGACCTCGACTTTTTACCGGATTTGAGGCAATGGGTTATATTTGTCAATTTTTGTAAACTAAAACATCCTTTTGTTGTTTTGCTATCGTACAAAACTCTTTTGGATAGTTTTACTATTTGCAAATCTAAACAACACATCCTTTGTTGTGTGCTTCAGTACAAAACTCTTTTCGATAGTTTTACTATTTGCCATTTTTTTTAAACTACACATCCTTTGTTGTGTGCTATCTGTACAAAACTCTTTTGGATAGTTTTACTATTTGCAAATCTAAACAAACACCCTTTTGTTGTGTGCTATCTGTACAAAACTCTTTTGGTTTAGTTTTACTATTTGCCAATTTTTATAAAATACACATCCTTTTTGTTGTGTGCTATCTGTACAAAACTCTTTTGGATTGTTTTACTATTTGCCAAATCGAAACAACAATCTTTTTGTTGTTGCGCGTTACCATTTGGATAATTTGACTGTTTGTCTACTTCATAAACTGCACACCCCTCTGCTGTGTTTTATCTGTAAACAGAAGTTCGTTGGATATAATTTTGACTTTTAATCAGTTTTTGTCAACTACACATCCTTCTGCTGTTGTTTTCTGTACAAAAGTCGGTTGGATAATTTGACTAATTATCACTTTTAAACTAACATCCTTTTGTTGTTGTTGTGTGTTATCTGTACAAAAGCCCGTTGGATTTGGTCTTGATGGGGGATTTTGGTGCGTGCTGTCGTCTGCCTGCAATGGAAGAACTTGTGGCTGAGGAGATCTCACGTGACGGAGTTCGAGTCCTCAGCAGCTTTGGGGAAAAAGATAGAAGATTCGCATTTTAAAATCTTAAAGCATCAACGATTGAATTGGACCCTCAAGGCAGAGTAGACCAGGGCTTCAAAATCCAATTATTTGGCTCTGGACTTCAATCACCATTCTGCCCTACTCTGGAAATAGCGATCTAAATTCATGTTTTCGTCAACCAAGTCTCGATCACAATGATTTGTTGCTGTACGACGATTGGACATTTCTCAATAAATGTAAACACGCTGCTGTGTTTATGACAGTTGTAAACATAATCATGAGTCATGTGAGCAAATTGGGACCAATTTTGACGTTGGAGTTCTCAAACTGTGAACATTTTTCCTGCGTGGGTCATTTGAGCAGCTTGCAATGTGACCAATGACCTGGAGCACATGGAAAGGTAATACAGATCTCCCCATTCAAAACATTTATGCAACCTGTGCTGAGAAATTTGGGACTTTTTGATCAGATTTTGTGTTTGAATGAAATATTATAAGAAGGGCAAAATGATCAAATTTTTAAAATTTACATCACGTAGTCCAGGGTTTGAGAGTTTTTGCCAAAATGGTGGCATTTTAATCGATTGATATTTAAAGGATGAGTTTTGGTCAAAATTGTAAATTCGTGGAGTTTTTGTGTGTGGGGAGTTTGGCAGTACTGTAAAAATAGGATTCAATAGTCTTGATGTCACGTCCCCCCATTTACGGGCAGCTTAGTTCTAAACAAAGAAAATCGGTACTTTTTATTCTTCATGTGGCTAGAACTTTTGCACATGTCAGAATTTTATAAAAGTCAAAGCATGATCGATTTTTATTATGTTTTTCTCCTCTGGATACACTTTTATGCTCGTCGGAGAAGTATTTCATAAAGGCGTCCGCCATTGTTCAGACCTTACCATCACAGGGAAATATTCGAAGAATTACAAATTTTGTCTCCAGCTGCAGACCTATAATGAAAAAAAGTTTTAATGGGGATGACTATATATTACCTTTCCATGTGTCGAGGTCATTGGTCACATTGCAAAATGAACACGTAGTGAAGTGTTCACAGATTTCAAAATATTCATATCACTATAGAAGATGCGCTTGGCCAAGGGGTTCACAACATTTCCCTCCGGAAGTATAAGGACAACACAAAACTCTGTGTAACCCTGAACTTTTATAGTCTGGTTAATACAGTTTAGTGAGAACAACTCACAAACGCGGATGGCAAAAACAATAAACAAAGGCTGAGTGACGTCATCTGCATACTATCTATAGGTTATTTTGTTCAGATTGACACATGGTGGTTTACATTTTTTAAAATAAACAAAGCGCGTGTATACATTTATTAAGAAATATCCAATCGTTGGCAGCAACAATTCTTGTGACCGATGACTGGGTTTGGACGAAAACTTGAATATAGATCGCTCCCATTCTGATCTAGACTATGCGAAGGTGAAAATTTTACATCAGAAGATGATAGTGAATAAAATCCAGGTCTTATTGGAGTTTATCAAATTATCTTTCAGAAAATGTACAATGTTTTGTCTAAATTACAATGTCTAATTGTTTGGTCGCTGTAGGTATTTCAAAGTAATATTATATTATGCACCCAAAAAACAGAGTTCTAAAAATAAGTCCCTAAATTTTAATGAATTTACCCAGCAGTCTAGCACTGCAAACAAAAGTGGATGGCGGTAGAAAAAGGTTCTTTATTTTTTTTATTTTTTTTTTTTTGGGGGGGGGGGGGGGGGGGGTTGGAGTCATTTTTTTACAATTTATATTTTTAGTCGCTTTTTTATCCTTGCACTTTTTATTGTTAAAAATTCGGGTTTACAGTCTCATGTCAGCTTCAGATCCGTTCTTCATGCTAGTTATTCAAATATTATAAAAATACGGTGAAAAAATAAAATTAAAATAAAATTATAAGGATCCGGGGAGGGAGGAGGGGGGGGGGGGGGGAAAGCGAATCGAACTTTGAAGTAAAGTGACTACCTGCTTGTATTGTATGTGTATTTCATAAAAAAAACATGGAAATTTAAAAAAAGCAAAACGCATTTCACCAACAAGCAAAGTGGACATTGATAGAATTATAGATTGAATTTCTAAATATAATATGGTTTTTTTTAAAAATCATAACAACTAACAAATAAGACTCATGAATTATGAATTGGATTTTGTCAGAAAACTATTCCTCCTTTCTATTTGGGTTTTAAAATGTACCTCTGTACAACAATCTCTCTCTTTTCTCTCTCTCTCTTCTCTCTTTTCTTCTCTCTTCCTCTCTTTTCTCTCACACACACAATTTATATATATATATATAAAATAATATTTATATATATATATTATTATATATGTATATATACATATATACAGGTAAATTGTATATACAAATACCACACACCAAAAAATAACACACAATCCCCCCCCCCCAACAACACGCGTTAGATGACGAATTAATTATGTACAAATAAAAAATTGTATATTATTTTTTCTCATCAATTATTTAGCCAAGGACAATTTCAGACAAATTTAAAGTTATTAGATCTATCGTTACCGCAATCACAACAGTTTGAAACTGTAAAAACCAAAATTGAAATCTCCCAAAAAAAAGTGGTGAACACGCATGCAAAAACGTTTTCTAAATAATACTAATTACTGCAAAGCGATTAAGTCAATGATTAAAAAATTAGACATAAAATATTTCGAAATAAAAGTTTTTGAAAGGGGGTTTTAAAATGAGTTTTAATGTGATGAGAGTGAGGGGGGTGGTGGTTGATAATAATAAAAAAATAATGTAATAATTAATAATAATAATAATATTAAAAAAATAATAAAAAAAATAAAAATAAAAATAATAATAAAAATAAAAATTTGATACTAAATTTACCTAAAAAAAAAAAAGGGAAAAAAACAAAAAAAAAAATTTAAACACCAAAAAACCATGAGTAAAAAATATATAATTATGATTTTAATGGGGTGACTTTAAAAACCATGTGGTTGAAAGGGATAGGAAAAAAATTAATTAAAAAATAAAATAATAATAATTAATATAATATTAATAATTAATTAATAATATATTTTTTAATTTAACCCACAACCAAAAATTCAAAATTTAATTTTTTTTAAAACGGCTGAAAAAGTTTAAATGGGTTTAAAATTCAATTAATATTCAAATGAGAGAAAAAAAAAACGTGACGTATTTTTAAAATGAGTAGTTTCAACGGGGAGGTCATTCTTCCCTAGGGTGTTTGCCCGCTTTAAAT
>NW_027628203.1:0-4498 GCF_034508935.2 Berghia stephanieae | reverse complement strand
CCAATAATGAAATTTAAAAACTGTAACCAAGTCTAGGTTTTTCCCAGACGACCTTACAACGGTCATCACATGCGCCATTAAAATGCCAGGACGATGCATCATTATGTCAGCATGCGAGTATTACATATGTGTGAGTTTGTGCATTTTGATACACCCCACGTGCTAAAATGTTTTTGCCTAGCTGCATTAATTATAAATGCATCTGTCTGAACGAGAGTTCACTTTCTCACAGAGAGCCACCATTTTCAAAGCTTAGTAATGCTGAGTCTAATAATAATAATAATATATATCATCATCATCATCATCATCATCATCATCATCATCATCATCATCATCATCATCATCATCATCAACAACAACAACCTTGCTAATATTTTCGTTACAATCCTTCATTTTCACAAAAACCCTATAACACCATCATCATCTTCTTCCATATTATATTATGAGAGGGAAAGCCTATGGTCCTCCTAACTCTCTCTCTCTCTCACTCTCTCTCTCTCTCACTCACTCTTGCTTGACTGTTTCCACAATTTCATTGTTCAACCAATAATGAAATTTAAAAACTGTAACCAAGTCTAGGTTTTTCCCAGACGACCTTACAACGGTCATCACATGCGCCATTAAAATGCCAGGACGATGCATCATTATGTCAGCATGCGAGTATTACATATGTGTGAGTTTGTGCATTTTGATACACACCACGTGCTAAAATGTCTTTGTCTAGCAGCATCCATTAATTAATGGGCAAGGTGAGGGTCCTTTGTCCCTCTTTCTTTATTTATGAAATTATAGGACATGAAAACATGAAAAGACTTTAATCGGACAACAGTTGCCCAATCGTACACTTTCAGAGATTTTTGCATGATAAATATGCAATTTTAAGTACAAAAGCAGAATAGTAAATAGAGTCTTCAACAATTAATGAATTGCCAATGGAAATACGTGTAACTAAAAAATGAAAAAAAAAATAAATGTACGTAAATCATTCTTACCTTCCCTTTGTTTTCAGAACATCAAATCGACGCCCCCTGGCTATAATAGGATCCACTTTGTGCACTCTTATAAGGTGTCGCGCCAAATGTGTGGGCTGTTTTTCACAAAGGTGACAATTGAACCTAAACACAGATCAGAAAAATAAGGGAGCTATGTTTTTACACAGGAAAACTACATATGGCAACAGTGAATTAGCCTTCAAAAAATCATTGCACTAGAACACTTCATTGTATTTTCTACCGATACATCTTTCACAAACACACAAACACACACACACACACACACACACACACACACACACACACACACACACACACACGATAAAATCTAATATCCAAAATCACAGAATTTCTAATACAAGAACAGTAAATACCTTTTCATGACTGCAAAAGAAACTTTGGATGCGTATACTGGAATACTACTTTAGATTAATAACACTTTTTCTATGAAATGCCTCGAATGAAATTTCTACGAGTGTGAAGAGAGAAATGCCAGTAAATCACCCCTTTTTATCACATGCGCGACGCGGCGAATGGACCAAGACGATATTGCGTAGGCTGAAGAGGACAATACTAACCAATCAAATATCGACAAGTGAGAGGTATTGAGAGATTAAACAACGCAGTGTGTGTGTGTGTGTGTGTGTGTGTGTGTGTGTGTGTGTTTGTGTGTGTTTCGCTCCCGATGACACCAATCATTCGCGTTAGTGCGAGTACCAGAAGAGGCCGCTGCCAACTGCTTTTTTTTCTGTCCCTTAATAGGCTTTTGCGAAGCGGAATTCGTCAACTGCGTGTTAAGTGTTGCTGTTAGCTGTAGACGCGTTGTAAAGCGCTTTGAGCACGATTGCCTCGCTCGGTGCATAGTTGAGTCCTGGATAAAAATGTTCTTTACTCACATTCTCTCACCGTACTCGGATGTAGAACTAGTTAGTAATGTTTCTCCGCACCTGTCGTGGTCCGCTCTGGCGTTTATAAGTGTTGCTGTTGGCTGCAGACGGTTGTAAAACGATTGAGCACGATTGCCTCCTCGGCGCATAGTTTGATCCTCGATAAAAAAGGATCTTTACTCACATATTCTCACCGTAGTCAGGTGTAAGACTAATACCTGTCAGTTAGTAGTTTTTTCTACGTCCTGTCGTGTCCACCTCAATGTCAGTGTAGCGGTCTCTGACAGACGCGTTGTAAAGCGCTCTTAGAGCAAGTAACTGGATAAGTTGGCTATAAATAAATAATAATAAATAATAATAAATAATGATATATAATATATATAATAATAAAATAATCTAATAAATTAATTAAAAATAACTAAATATAATAAATAAAATATATTAATATAACAATAATAAAGTAGGTTTAAGGATATATAATCCTTGGTATTTGTACACCCTATTTTATCGTTCTTGAGTGTTGCATCCCTTGAAAATCGTAGTACATAGGCCGTGACTTTACTGTGTTTTTCTCCATATAGCTGTCGTGTCCCGCTTCGTGTTAACTGTTGCTGTTGCTTAGACGCGTTGTAAAGCGCTTTGAGCACGATTGCCTCGCAGGGCATAGTAGAGTCCTCGATAAAAAGGTTCTTTACTCACATTCTCTCACCGTAGTCGGATGTAGAACTGTTAGTAATGTTTTCTCCTTCCTGTCGTGTCCCGCTCTGCGTGTTAACTGTTGCTGTTGGCTGCAGACGCGTTGTAAAACGATTTGAGCACGATTGCCTCCCTCGGCGCATAGTGAGTCCTCGATAAAAAGGATCTTTACTCACATTCTCTCACCGTAGTCGGGTGTAAGACTAATACCTGTCAGTTAGTAGTTTTTTCTACGTCCTGTCGTGTCCGCTCTGCATGTTAGTGTTGCGGTCTGCTGCAGACGCGTTGTAAAGCGCTTTGAGCAAGTTACTGGTAAGTTGGCTATAATTAATATAATAATAATAATAATAATAATAATAATATAATAATAATAATAATAATAATAATAATAATAATATAATAATAATAATAATAATAATAAATAGTAGTTAAGGAATAATCTTGTATTTCACCCTATTTATCTCTGAGTATGATCTTGACGAGTACATGGCTGAATTTACTAGTGTTCTCATTCTCGTGTCGTGGTGTTAACTGTTGTTTGGTGAGACCGTGTAAAGATTACACATTGCCTCGCTCGATGGTAGAGTCCTCGTAATCTTTACTCCATTCTGCATCCGTACCGAGTAAAGGCCGTAGCTTAGCAGTGTTTTCTCCTTCTTCGTGTCCCGCTCTGCACGTGTAAGTGTTGCTGTTGGCTGTAGACGCGTTGTAAACGATTTGAGCACGATTGCCTCGCTCGGCGCGCATAGTTGAGTCCTCGATAAAAAGGATCTTTACTCACATTCTCTCACCGTACTCGGATGTAGAACTAGTTAGTAATGTTTTCTCCGTCCTGTCGTGTCCCGCTCTGCGTGTTAACTGTTGCTGTTGGCTGCAGACGCGTTGTAAAACGATTTGAGCACGATTGCCTCCTCGGCGCATAGTAGAGTCCTCGATAAAAAGGATCTTTACTCACATTCTCTCACCGTATCAGATGTAAGACTAATACCTGTCGTTAGTAGTGTTTTCTCCGTCCTGTCGTGTCCCGCTCTGCGTGTTAACTGTTGCTTTTGGGCTGCAGACGCGTTGTAAACGATTTGGAGTACGAATTGCTCGCTCGGGCATAGTAGATCCTCGATATAAAAGAATTATTTATCACAATCTCTCACGTATAATCAGATGTCAAGATAAATCCTGTTGTTAGTATGTATTTCTCGTTCTCTACTCGTGTTCCTCCTCTCGTGCGTTGGTTAACTGTTGCTGTTGGCTGCAGACGCGTTGTAAAACGATTTGAGCACGATTGCCTCGCTCGGCGCATAGTAGAGTCCTCGATAAAAAGGATCTTTACTCACATTCTCGCACCGTACTCGGATGTAGAACTAGTTAGTAATGTTTTCTCCGTCCTCTCGTGTCCCGCTCTGCGTGTTAAGTGTTGCTGTTGGCTGTAGACGCGTTGTAAACGATTTGAGCACGATTGCCTCGCTCGGCGCATAGTTGAGTCCTCGATAAAAAGGATCTTTACTCACATTCTCTCACCGTACTCGGATGTAGAACTAGTTAGTAATGTTTTCTCCGTCCTGTCGTGTCCCGCTCTGCGTGTTAAGTGTTGCTGTTGGCTGCAGACGCGTTGTAAAGCGCTTTGAGCACGATTGCCTCGGTCGGCGCATAGTTGAGTCCTCGATAAAAAGGGATATTTACTCACATTCTCTCACCGTAATCAGGATGTAAGACTAATACCTGTCCGTTAGTAGTGATTTCTCCGTCCTCTCGTGTCCCGCTCTGCGTGTTAACTGTTGTTGCTGTTGTAAAGCGCTTTGTAGACGTTCTGGATATAGTCTGGTAAATAAGATATTATAGTCTAGTGTAATAATAATAATAATAATAATAATTAATAATAATATAATAATAATAATAATTAATAATAATAATAATAATAATAATAAT